>NC_045549.1:73725717-73933217 GCF_009769535.1 Thamnophis elegans | reverse complement strand
TCCTTCCATCCTCCTTACCTTTTCTTCCCTCCTTCCCTCCATTCATTCATGCATTCATTCCCTCCCTTTCCTTCCTTCCCTCTCTCCTTTCTTTCTCCTACCTACTCCCTTCCTTCCCTCCCTCCCTCCATTCATTCATTCTCCCTCTTGGTTTCCTTCATTCCCTCTCTCCTTCCTTCCTTCTTTCTTTTCTTCAATCCTCCTTCCCTTCCCTCCTCCCTTCTTTCTTTCTTTCTTTCCTTCCCTCTCTCCTTTTCTTTTCGCCCTTCCTTCCTTCCCTTTTCTTCCCTCCCTCCCTCCCTCCATTCATTCATTCCATTTCCTTCATTCCCTCTCTCCTTCCCACCTTCCTTCTTTCCTTTCTTCAATCCTCCTTTCCTTCCCTCCTCCCTTCTTTCTTTCTTTCCTTCCTTCCCTCTCTCCTTTCTTTTTGCCCTTCCTTCCTTCCCTTTTTTTCCCTCCCTCCCTCCATTCATTCATTCCGTTTCCTTCATTCCCTCTCTCCTTCCCACCTTCCTTCTTTCCTTTCTTCAATCCTCCTTCACTTCCCTCCTCCCTTCTTTCTTTCTTTCCTTCCCTCCCTCCTTCCATTCATTCATTCGGGTCCCTGCTGTGCTTGTGTGCAGGGGCGGGGCACATGCAGGAGATGCGTGCCCATGCGTGGGGAGCATGCACACATGTGCGGGGGGTTGTGTGCACATGTACGGATGAACCTATTTTCACTTACTTGACTGCTGTTCGGCTTGTGGCTTCCTGCAGGTCTCCGGGGTCGAACAGCTGAGATTCTTTCAGTCCCACTTCCCTACAACCTCTTAAGAACAAGGCAACGTTGTCCTACAAGGAAAAACAAAAACAAATAAGATACTTGCTTAATTTCCTTTTTTTTTCCCCCAATCCCAAAATGCAACAAAGGACTAAGAGCTCTCTCCCTGCTGTAGTTGATGATTGATTGCCTGACTTTGCCTAGTACATGTATGTATATATTCCTTGTAGATAAACTACTATTTGAAAGACAAACCTCTGTTTACTGTATTTTGCTCCTGGGTTGTCTCAAAATAGTCACCCTGTATGTACTCTGATCTGGTGCTTTCACAATCAGGAGGCCGTGAGTTCAATCCTAGGTAGAGGCAGATATTTCTCTCTCTGGGCACAATGAGAATATATCTGCTGGGGAAAAAAACCTCCGCACTGGCAACAGGAAGGGCATCCGGCCATTAAAGACTCTGTTAGCTCCATTCAGTTGCCCAGACTCTACCCTGCAGGGGATTATGGGGTCGTTAAAGGATGATGATAATACCTAGCTTAATCCAGAAAATTCTTAAAGAGAAAACCAGAGTTTTTTCTTTTGGGTTTAATGGAAAAAGACTTGGTGGAGGGGAAAAGGGGAACTTTGATGTTATATATGCTGATGGCAGCAAGAATACTTTATGCACAGAAATGTCTGGTTTGGGGGTTTTTTTTTCCCTGAGACCACCACTGAACGAGGCAAATCTAAAAGACAAAGGAATTCCCTCCATGCTCTTTCCAGATCACGGAAGACATTATCTTCCCCCTGGTTTTTTTTTTGCGCTGCAGTTGAAAAGCTACAGGAAGAAACCAACTTTTCAACATGAAAGACATGAACGAAATGTTTAAGAGCTAAATGGCCCGCCAGCTGGCAAGTCGTAACAAACCTCTTGTAAACAAGGAGCTGCTTCTTCACGCAAGCCCATCCATCATTCTCTCTCTCTCCCCCCCCCCTCTCTCTCTCTCTCTCTCTCTCTTTTCATTCCAGTTTTCTGCTCTTCTCCTCTAGTGTCAAATTAAGCCATGCTATCTTTCACGTCAAGATAACCATCCAGAGTAACCACCGGTCCTTCCCAGCGGCCAGCATAAACATTGAGATGAAGAGCGTTGAATGTATGTTGAATGTTGATTTTATTTATATGCCGCCCTTTTCCCCCCGAAGGGGACTCAGGGCGGCTCACAACTCAACCAGGGAAGGGGGATACAAACAAGAATTTAAAACGACATAAAAAAACAATGCATGATTAAAAACACAACAGTCATACCAATTCGAGACGGGGGCAACAGTTCTTTAGCCCCAGGCCAGGTTTTAAGGGCTTTGCGGAAGGCCTGGAGGGTGGTGAGGGTTCGAATCTCCACGGGGAGTTCGTTCCAGAGGGTCGGAGCAGCCACAGAGAAGGCTCTCCTCCTGGTAGTCGCCAGTCGGCACTGGCCGGCGGATGGAATTCGGAGGAGGCCTAATCTGTGGACAGAGACAGTCATGGCCCAATGACCACCGGGCAAAGAGACGGTCAACGGGTTCTCCCGCGAGCTGAAAAGCCCAGCGAGGTTGCCGATGGAGAAGAAGGGGCCGGCGGCAGCCACGAGGGGGGGGGGGGAGGCTGCCCCTTCGGTTGCTATTCCCCAAAGCAAACAACGAAAGAGCTGGAGGCTGCTGTGAGCCTTCGTGCCTTCTGAAGTTCACGGCCTCCTCAATGGAAGATCAGCAAATGCCTTTCCTCTTTTTAAAAATTAAACATCCACTTCTCGCGTGCCAAAGGACACATTTCAATAAACTCTGAAAGCCCAGCTTGCTTTCTCGACCCAAACGCAAAAGACCCGTTGCGTTGGTGGGGATAACTGTGGGCTAATAAATGGTTGGCATTCGCGGCCTCGAGATTGCCCTGCCGTGATGGAAAACAAAGGCGGTAAGCAAAATCCTTATGTCAACTTCAGGGTCACACACACACACACACACACACACACACACACACACACACAATTATTTTTGAGGTGCAGGAGGTGGCGAGCGTGGTCAACTCATGGCTGCTGCTGTGTTGCTTATTTTCAGGGAGGGCTTATTTTGGGGGAAACAGGGTATCATCTATTTATCATCTATCAATCTATCTGTCTGTCTGTCTATCATCTATATCATCTATAATCTATCTGTCTGTCTATCATCTGTATGTCTGTCATCTATCTATCTTTCATCTATCTATCTATGTATCATCTATCTATCTATCATCTATATCATCTGTCTGTCTGTCTATCATCCATCCATCCATCCATTTATCTATGTCTGTCTGTCTGTCCATCTATCTATCATCTATGTATCTTCTATCTATCTATCTATCTATCTATCTATCTATCTATCTATCTATCTATCTATCTATCATCTATATCTATCTATCTATCTGTCTGTCTGTCTGTCATGTGTCTCTAACATCTATATCATCTATAATCTATCTATCTATCTGTCTTTCTGTCTATCATCTGTCTGTCTGTCTGTCATCTATCTATCTTTCCTCTATCTATCTATGTATCTATCTATCTGTCATCTATATCATCTGTCTGTCTGTCTGTCTGTCTATCATCCATCCATCCATTTATCTATGTCTATCTGTCTGTCTGTCTGTCTATCTATCTATCTATCATCTATCCATTTATCTATCTATCTATCATCTATCATCTATCATCTATCAATCTACCAATCTATCTATCATCTGTCATCTATCTAACCTACCTACTTACCTCTTAATAACAACATAGACTAATCCATATGTATGTATATATGTATGAAAAGGGGTGGGACTTCCTGTATTCTCAATAGTATATTTTCCCACAATGAAACAGCGACCTAATCTTCTCCCATGGCATTCTTTCCAAAATATGTCCCAATTTTCTGCTAAGCCTTTAATCTAACAGCTATTTTAAAGCCTGCACTGTAAGGAATAAATCTTTCTATGTCCCTTTAAAAACAACAAGCCTAAAACTCCAGCCTCATATATATAAAATATATAGATGAATTGGTGATTTATTCCCCGATCCAGATCTTTTCAAGTATTTTTACTCAACAGCTTTGTTTACCCAAGCTTTCCCCCCGTGGCTCAGGCATTGCGGGTTTTGGCTATTACCTCTGATTTTTGTTTTTTGTTTTAATCTTTTCGAGGAAAAACATTCCGGATCCATACAGATTTTATCTTAGAAACTCAACTAAAGAGCTGCTAAGAATCAGATCAGGAATCTCTCCATACAAAACCAGAGACTGTGATTAAATTAAAATGAGCAAAAAAGGATGGCCTCTGGATTTAGCCCCCATTCACAAACCAAGAACCACACCTTTGCAGTCCAATCAAATAGTGGTTAATAGCGGCAGCAAATGTACAGGCAGTCCTTGACTTACGACACTTCACTTAGTGACTGATCAAAGTTACAACATCGCCGGAAAAAGCCACTGACGGCTGTTGTTCCCACTTATGACCATTGCAGCACCCTCATGTTCAAAATTCAGACCCTCAGGAACTGACTCATATTTATGACCGCTGCCGTATCCCCAGGGGGGAGGGGAGTTTCCTCTGATCCCCTGTTACGACCTTTTCTGACAAGCAAAGTCAACAGGGAAGCCAGATTCCCTTACCAACGGTGGCAAGAAAGGTTGTTAAAATAAGGGGACAGCTCCCTTAGCCAATGTCTCGCTTAGCAATGTACATGTTGGCCTCGATTGTAGGCCGAAAGACTACATGCACGGTGGGGGGGCAGTGGTTAGAGAGCAGCACTGCAGGCTACTTCTGCTGACTGCCAGATGACTGCAATTTAGCAGTTCAAATCCCACCAGGCTCAAGGTTGACTCAGCTTTCCGTCCTTCCGAAGTGGGTAAAATGAGGACCCAGATGCTGACTGTGTAAACCGCTTAGAGAGGGCTATAAAGCTCTGTGAAGCGGTATATAAGTCTAAGTGCTATTGCTATTGCTATTGCTATTGCTATTGCTATTGCTTCCTTCCTTCCTTCCTTCCTTCCTTCCTTCCTTCCTTCCTTCCTTCCTTCCCAGGAGTTAGAATGCAGTATTGTAGGCTGACTCTGCCCACTGCCAGTAGTTCAATCCTAACCTGCTCAAGGTTGACTCAGCCTTCCGTCCTTCCGAGGTGGGTAAAATGAGGACCCAGATTGTTGGGGGCAATATGCTGACTCTGTAAACCGCTTAGAGAGGGCTATAAAGCTCTGTGAAGCGGTATATAAGTCTTATTGCTATTGCTATTCCTTCCTTCCTTCCTTCCTTCCTTCCTTCCTTCCTTCCCAGTAGTTAGAATGCAGTATTGCAGGCTGACTCTGCCCACTGCCAGTAGTTCAATGCTGACCTGCTCAAGGTTAACTCAGCCTTCCGTCCTTCCGAGGTGGGTAAAATGAGGACCCAGATTGTTGGGGCAATATGCTGACTGTGTAAACCGCTTAGAGAGGGCTATAAAGCTCTGTGAAGCAGTATATAAGTCTAACTGCTATTGCTATTGCTATTGCTATTGCTATTCCTTCCTTCCTTCCTTCCTTCCTTCCTTCCTTCCTTCCCAGTAGTTAGAATGCAGTATTGCAGGCTGACTCTGCCCACTGCCAGTAGTTCAATCCTGACCTGCTCAAGGTTAACTCAGCCTTCTGTCCTTCCGAAGTGGGTAAAATGAGGACCCAGATGCTGACTGTGTAAACCGCTTAGAGAGGGCTATAAAGCTCTGTGAAGCGGTATATAAGTCTAAGTGCTATTGCTATTGCTATTGCTATTGCTATTGCTTCCTTCCTTCCTTCCTTCCTTCCTTCCTTCCTTCCTTCCTTCCTTCCTTCCTTCCTTCCCAGGAGTTAGAATGCAGTATTGTAGGCTGACTCTGCCCACTGCCAGTAGTTCAATCCTAACCTGCTCAAGGTTGACTCAGCCTTCCGTCCTTCCGAGGTGGGTAAAATGAGGACCCAGATTGTTGGGGGCAATATGCTGACTCTGTAAACCGCTTAGAGAGGGCTATAAAGCTCTGTGAAGCGGTATATAAGTCTAAGTGCTATTGCTATTGCTATTCCTTCCTTCCTTCCTTCCTTCCTTCCTTCCCAGTAGTTAGAATGCAGTATTGCAGGCTGACTCTGCCCACTGCCAGTAGTTCAATGCTGACCTGCTCAAGGTTAACTCAGCCTTCCGTCCTTCCGAGGTGGGTAAAATGAGGACCCAGATTGTTGGGGCAATATGCTGACTGTGTAAACCGCTTAGAGAGGGCTATAAAGCTCTGTGAAGCAGTATATAAGTCTAACTGCTATTGCTATTGCTATTGCTATTCCTTCCTTCCTTCCTTCCTTCCTTCCTTCCTTCCTTCCTTCCCAGTAGTTAGAATGCAGTATTGCAGGCTGACTCTGCCCACTGCCAGTAGTTCAATCCTGACCTGCTCAAGGTTAACTCAGCCTTCTGTCCTTCCGAGATGGGTAAAATGAGGACCCAGATTATTGGGGGCCAGAGGCTGACTCTGTAAACCAATTAGACAGGACCGCAAAAGCACTGTAAAGCGATATATAAGTCTAGATGCTATTGCTATTACTATATACGAATCCTCGGACTATCCCGAGAAGGAGCTGGCCCAATAATCCTTTCAATCAGTAGTAGTTTAAGAACAAAGGCAGGACTTGGAACCGCTCAAGCTGAAAACTGCGCAGCATTTTCAGTTATTATTTTTGGTAATAACTACAGTTCCCAATCAGATGTTTTTCTTCACCGAGCTCTTCCTGTGAGCTCAAGTGCCAAAACGATTGGGATAAATCACCGTGAGTTGTTTATCCTTCAAATGTTTATGGCTTGTCACGGAGAGCTTTCTTTTCTGTCCAGATTGCTGAGCTACAGAGCCTTGTTTATCTAAACAAATGCTTCAGATTGAATTCCGCCTAATAATTTAAGCCCCTGGCAATTTGCGGAACTAAATATTGTTGCGGCGGGTTGCATAGTCGCCTGGATATTTAAAAAAGAAAAAAAAGAAAATAGCATTGGGGTTTCTGTTCACCCTACTGAGTCCTTTCCCAAGACAGGCAAATGTAGTTGTTTAATCATATGAAGGGTATGGTTGCAGGATGTACCGTATTTTTTGGAGTATAAGACGCACCTTTTATCCCTTAAAAGAGGGTGAAAATTTGGGTACGTCTTATACACTGAATGTAGCCCCACCCACCCACCATCCCCCACCTTTTGGCCTCTGCCTCCCAGCAATTTACCTCCTTGCAGCAAAGGGGGAAAATGGGGCTTGCAGAGGCTGCAATAGGCTATGGCATTACCTGCAGCTTGAAACAGCTGATCATTGGGAGGCCCACGCTGAAACTGAAAGTGAAACTTGCTGTTTGCTGCAGGAGGCAAATTGCTGGGAGGCAGAAGCAGATTTTTTTCTTCTTGAGCTAATCAGGCTGTTTGCTGTTTGCTGCAAGGAGGTAAGACAGTAACAATAATTGTCTATAGAAAGTTCAAATTATGAGACTTATTTTTTAAAGACTGCTTCATTATTGTTCTAGACAACTTAACAAAATGAGGAAGCTTTTTAAAATAAATGCTGGATCTGAAGAGGCCCAGTGCTATTGTCTCTTCTTTTAAATAACAGAGAATAAGTATACTTCCAGAAAGCCACATCAATTTTAACAGCATCTGTACAAGTATACTCTGAAATGTAACACTACAAAGAGTGTATATCGTCTGTACTGTTTGCTGTTTGTTGCAAGGAGGCAAATTACTGGGAGGCAGAAGCAGATTTTTTCCCCTTGTTTTCCTCTCAAAAAGCTAGGTGCATCTTATACTTTGGCGCATCTTATACTTCGGAGCGTCTTATATTTCAGAGCGTCTTATACTTCGAAAAAAACAGTAAGCTGTTCCGAGTAAAGCTGCCTTTTTGCCATTGACTGATGGCGAATTTGTAAATGCCAGCGGTGTTTGTACATTTATTCATTTATATTTATTTTAGAAAATTGCTAAAATTGCTCTTCTTCTTCTTCTTCTTTTCCTCCTCCTCCTCCATTCTTCTTTATTCCTTCGCTGCCTTCTCCTCTTCGTCCTTCTTTGCCACAGCCATTGTGGTTAGAATTCAGTATTGCAGGTTAACTCTGCTGACTGCCAGCAGTTCGATCCCTACCAGCTCAAAGATTGACTCTTCCTTCCGAGGTGGGTAAAATGAGGACCGGGATTGTTGGGGGCAAGAGGCTGACTCTGTAAACCGCTTAGAGCGCGCTGTAAAACACCGTGAAGCGGTATATATGTCTAAGCGCTTATTGTTATTGCTACTAACCTAACAACAGCAACGATTCACTGAACAACTGTGGAAAGGAAGGTGGTAAAATGGGGCAAAACTCACTCGGCAGATGTCTCGCAGAGATCCATCATGGATCTATTTCAAGAAACAAAAAAAAAATCATTATTCCTTTCATCCACCAAGCCGTCGTTCATGGGTTTTGTACATGGAAACTTGGATGAACCGATGCAAGATTGTTTTCTAAGCTCTTCTTCATCGTAAGGCTGAGGGGACAGAAAAGAGATTTTGCTCGGAGGTTAATTTTCTGACCAGACTATTTTTTGCTTCCAGATGCTTTCAAACAAACCGTTTGTTTCCTTGAAATTCACTCCTAAGCAACCAAACGAGAAGACAGTGGACTCAATCCAACTTTAAATCCACGGGATTTCAGTGTGCCCACAGCCCTCTGCGTGGCTGCAGCCATTCTCGTTTCCTCAATACTTTCATTGGCCTCACGTTTATCTTTGCATGAAGAGTATCTGACATTCCTTCCGCAGAGCCTGTTGTGGGCCGCCAGCAGCCAGCGGAGCTGACGGCAGAATCGGACAATGAGGAGGTTGGGGAGGAACACGGGGTTCCACCACAAATGCGCGCACAACAAAAGCGTGCCTGACTAAACCACGGTGTCTAAAGCACGGAGACAAAACCGCGCGACGAATGAGCGACTAATTAGCCCTAAAGCGCGCCGACAAAAGCGCGCCGACAGACGCGCGCTGTAACGTAACCCTCAACCTAACCCTAACCCTAACCCTAACCCTAACCCTAAACCCAACCCTAAATGTAAATCTTACCTTAAATTAAACCGCGCTTCTGTCGGCGCGCTGTTGTCGGCGCGCTGTTGTCGGCGCGCTTGTGACATCGCGGTTTTAGCCCCGCGGTGTTGTCAGCGCGCTTATGACGTTCACGCTTTTGTCGGGTCACGGGAACACAGGCCAGTCCTGGAGTCTGGGGAAGGCTCTGATGAGGGCTCTGTGTCGGAGGCAGAGAGGGGATCAAGGCCATCTGGTAATTAAGTGCTGCCTCCGGAGTCCGACATCAGCGAGGCAGATGAACAGCAGGAGCCTCTTCCCAGTGTGCGCATGCGCAGAGCTGCCAGAAGGCAAGAACAACTAAGAAAACAGGGTCGACTCGGGAGTAAGGCTTGGAGATGATTGGCCCCTCCCATAAGACATAAAAGAGGAGCGAATGGGGAAGTGAGCTTTTGCAGGAAGCAATTAGTTCATTTTGGTCGGTTCAAGCTTTGAAAAGTTCTGTTTGACTCTGTGCTAAGTTTGGCCTTGCTCTGCATTTGGCAAATTAGGTCTCTGGCAGGATTCCAAGGGAGATAAGGTGGGTGTTTATCAACCTTCCCCTGAAAGACTGTGGCAACTCGAGCAGACATCTGTCGGAATCTTCACAGACTCTTTGTGAAGCCTTGTGGATGGTTAATAACCATAATTTACAGCCGTATAAATAAAACTAAGGTTGTGATTTAGGTTTTCTCAGGAAGCCTAGTCAGAACTCACCCATCGGAGGCGATGGTGTAAAAACGCCATACATGAATTTGATCAATTAGCAATAGCAATAGCAGACTTATATACCGCTTCATAGGGCTTTCAGCCCTCTCTAAGTGGTTTACAGAGTCAGCATATCGCCCCCACAGTCTGGGTCCTCATTTCACCCACCTTGGAAGGATGGAAGGCTGAGTCAACCTTTGAGCCGGTGAGATTAGAACCGCCGAACTGCAGATAACAGTCAGCTGAAGTGGCCTGCAGTACTGCACCCTAATCACTGCGCCACCTCGGCTCTGAATTCTCAGATCAGGAGCAAATAAGTGTTGCCGGATCTTTCAACTGTCTCCATCACTCCAAATTAAGCTTTCTCTTGGTCCGAGAATTAGTTTCAGGAGCCAGTAAGGAATGAAGCTTATACCTCTTCTACCCAGAGATCAAATTAATGCCTTGGTAAGGCCAGACTTGGAATATTGCATCCGGTTTTGGTCGCCACGATGTAAAAAAGATGTGGAGACTCTATGAAGAGTGCAGAGAAGAGCAACAAAGAGGATTAGGAGACTAAAACATGAAGAACGGTTGCAGGAACTGGGTATGTCTAGTTTAATGAAAAGAAGGACTTCCAATATCTCAGGGGTTGCCACAAAGAAGAGGGAGTCAAACTATTCTCCAAAGCACCTGAGGGTAGGACAAGAAGCAATGGGTGGAAACTAATCAAGGAGAGAAGCAACTTAGAACTGAGGAGAAATTTCCTGACAGTTAGAACAATTAATCAGTGGAGCAACTTGTCCTCCAGAAGTTGTAAACGCTCCAACAATGGAAGTCTTTAAGAAGATGTTGGATACCCATTTGTCTGAAGTGGTGTAGGGTTAGGGTTAGGGTTGTGGTGTAGGGTTTCCTGCCTAAGCAGGGGGTTGGACTAGAAGACCTCCAAGACCTCCCTTCGAATTCTGTTATTCTATTCTATTCTAAATCCCAAGCCTTCTTCGTTTCAGAAACGCAATGGAGAGGATAGAATTGGCTATTGACGATAGAGATATGGGAACCTTTGCCTATTGCAATCTATTCAGAAACAGGGCTGGTCTCGGCCTTTGTACTAATGTACCTGAAAAGATAAGATATTATTATTATTGAGGAAACAGCGTGGCACCACGCAGAGATGAATTTGGACAATTATAAAAGAAGAACGAGGCGATAATAAATGCGGCCGTGTCTTTTTTATCTTTCTAAAGCAGATGTGCTTTCACAAACAGAAGCCGTATCGATACGCGTGCAATCGTAATGTATATTTTGAGCATTAATCAATCAAGATATTTCACAATGGTGGCTCTGGTTCTTGTTTTGTATCCCTGGGTTGACTTAGGATGACCATAACAAAGAGGACGGATACAACAGAATATTTTTGTAAGGGTGTCTTTTTTGTCCTCGGTTCTTCGGACTGAAAATAAAATCTGAAGATCTGAAGGCAGAGCAAAAAGCAATGGATGGCAACTCAGCAAGGAGAGAAGCAACCTAGAACTGGTTGTGGCCCGCCAGTGGCCTGCACAGCTGGTAGCAGTTTTGGACAGTGAGGAGGTTGGGGAGGAAGATGGGCCAGTCCTGGAGTCTGGGGAAGGCTCGGATGAGGGCTCTGTGTCGGAGGCAGAGAGGGGGCCAGGGCCATATGCCAGTTATCAGCTGCCTTCAGAGCCAGACATCAGTGAGGCAGACGAACAGCTGGAGCCTATTCCCAGTGTGCGCATGCGCAGAGCTGCCAGACGAAGGGAAGAGCTAAAGAACAGGGATTGACTTGGGAGGAAGGCCACAGGTGGACGGTGAATGGCCCCTCCCAGAGGGAATAAAAGAGGAGTGAAAGGGGAGTGGAGTTTGCAGGAGACAAAATTCAGTTGCTTGGCCAGTGGTTCGTACTTATGACCGTTGCCGAGTCCCAAGGTCACGTGAGCCCCTTTTGCGACTTTCAGATAAGAGAAGTTGGTAGCAAAGCTAGATTCCCTTAATCAGTTTACTGATAGGAGTGGGATTCAGCCGGTTCAGGAGAACCTGTAGTTCCCGTGAGCATTTGGCCCCGCCCACCCACCGCTGCCCAATTTTTCACCCTCTTTTAGGGGTTCGGGGAAGTGCGTCTTATACTCTGAAAAATATGGTAGATTTTCCGGTCGTACACGCTAGAATTGCCGGTTAGAAACGTGCTCTTTTCCATCAACCCAAGCGGAATATTTCCAGTCCTCTAGAAGAGGTTAAAGCACAAGGTTTATCTTCTGCCCCATAAACCTGCCCGATTTCCCCAAACAAGATTGAATTTCTTTTCCTCTCTTCAAATGCCATTTCCTTAAATTTGTCTGTGGGCGAGACACAAAAACATCTGCTGACTTTAGCAGCTGGTTTTAAGTCTTCCGAGATAACAAAGAAGAGGAGGAAGGAGAGGGGGAGAAATAACGGGTTTTGTTTTTTTAAAATACCGTGTTATTTTCAACCGAGTAGATTGTTATTTTAATCATATATTTTTTTTAAAAAAAGAATGAGACTGAACGGGGAAAAAGACCCTGCTTGCAGTTTCTTTGTTCCTTAACAGGCATTTTTATTTTAAAAAAAAATTGATAAAAAAAACGGGGTTTGGGGGACAGGATGGAAAAAAATTAATCTGTTGAATCGCAGAAAGTTTTGAGCAGGAAACCAGCAGACACCAAACGAAACTCTCTTAGGTGGACCTTGACTTATGAACGTAATTGAGCCCAACATTTCTGTGGCTCAGTGAGAAATCTATTAAGCGAGAAAATTCATTTTGCAACCTTTCCCGCAGCCGCGGTTAAGCGAATCGCTGCAGTTTATATGTTGACAACTCCCGCGGTTAAGGGAATCTGATTTCCCCCTTTGACTTTGCTTTTCAGTAGGCCGCAAAAGGGGCTCGCGTGTCCTCCCAGGACACTGCAACCATCATAACTGTGAGTCCGTTGCCAAGCGTCTGAAGTTGGATCCCCGGATCACGGGGATGCTGCAAAGGTCGTAACTGTGAAAAATGGCCATTGCAACTTTGGTCACTAAAACTCAATGTTGTAAGTCAAGGGCCACTGTTCTTAGCAACCTTGAATTTGGAAATTATTAGGAATAAAGCTTTTCACCTTTTAATTACTTTAGAATTTACTGTGCATTCTAATGTACTGTGAAGAGCCGAGGTGGCACAGTGGTTAAATGCAGCACTGCAGGCTACTTCAGCTGACCGCAGTTCTGCAGTTCGGCTGTTCAAATCTCACCGGCTCAGGGTTGACTCAGCCTTCCATCCTTCCGAGGTGGGTAAAATGAGGACCCGGATTGTTGTTGGGGGCGATATGCTGACTCTGTAAACCGCTTAGAGAGGGCTGAAAGCCCTATGAAGCGGTATATAAGTCTAACTGCTGTTGCTATTGCTATTGCTATTCTAAGAACAACAAATGAAGGGAAAAAATATACAGCTAGGGGAGGGAAATCATTTTGTTTCCCATAAAAGCACGTTCCCTTACTCCTAATGATAACAACGTAGGAAATAGATATTTAATTGACCAGGTCTTATATTTTCCAAATATTTGCTCAGTAACCCATGACTGCAGAAAGGCTGCAATGAGCCATATTATTATAGTATATTCTATTTTGCCTAAGGGATTTTGTGCGACTCTAATGGGTACTGTTTTGTAGTATCTCACACAAACCCAGCTAGGTTCTACCTGGGGCTGCCCCTGAAGAGTGTTCGGAGACTACAATTGGTCCAGAATGCAGCCGCGCGAGCGATACTGGGTGAACCTAGGTACACCCATGTTACACCTATCCTCCGTGAGCTGCACTGGCTTCCCATTGGTCTCCGGACACGCTTCAAGGTGCTGGTTATTACCTTTAAAGCCCTACATGGCCGAGGACCCAGATACCTACGAGACCGTCTCCTGCCGCATACCTCCCAGAGTCCGATAAGATCGCACAAGGCGGGCCTTCTCCGGGTACTGTCAGCTACGCAGTGTCGTCTGGCGGCTCCTCAGGGGAGGGCCTTCTCTGTAGCTGCCCCGGCCCTTTGGAACGATCTACCCCCTGAGATCCGGACCCTCCCCACTCTCTCAGCCTTCCGCAAGTCTGTTAAGACCTGGCTGTTCCGGCAGGCCTGGGACTGTTGATCTTGACTGAACTTCAGCCCCATTAAAATCGAGTGCATGTTGTGTTTTGCTTTTAATTTGTTTCTGTCTTGTATTTTAATCTTTTTAAAATATTTTAAACTGTTTTTATGTAAGCTGCCTGGAGTCCTTCGGGATTGGGCGGCATACAAATCTATTAAAATCGAAATCGGTTTATTCAACGACCGACAGCCGTAATGGCCAACCCAAAGGAGGCACACAGAGCCCTCTCTGCGGGCAGTCGAGCTCTCCTGCCACCCAGCTGATTTTTGGGTCTCTGCCATGCATGCACGGGGGGAGGGGCACATGCATGCATGCAAGGGGTCATCTGGGGGTGGTTCTCCATGCCCCATGGCCTACTCTTGGTCCCAGGAAGCTGCAGGGAGGCCTGGCGGGGCAGGGGCCCTTGGGGATGGGGGAAGCATGGGGGATGGGGGGAAGTGTGAGGGGCACGCACATGCAGGGGCGTGGGGGGGCACAGCGGGGTGTCGTGCACACATTGCATTATGGGTACAGGCATGCGCTTTCGCCACGTGACAACAAAATGGCTGTCACCTACAGTTATACCAGAGGTGGGTTCCTACCGGTTTGCACCTATTCGGTAGAACCGGTTCGTCAAATTTACTGAACCGGTTATAAGAGGTTCCACCAGTGGACCCGGAAAGCAGGCCACACCTACAGAAGAGGTTCCAAACTTTTTTGAAACCCACCACTGGCCCTTGGATATGATTATTCTACACTATCATGCTCATATTTATAAAACTCAGTGCCTCTGTGAAAGGTAAGGATGACTACTGTGTTTGTGGTGCAATCAGAACATTGCGTGTGTTGAAGTTGTTTTAACGCAAACCAAAGATGCCTTTTAAAAAACAAGTTTACATCCTATTCTTATGCATGCCAGTGCTGTGTGGGAGATAATTTAAGGTGGTTCTGACAAGTGTCGTCGGCATCTTCATATCCGGTCACGTGGGCGGCAAGCCACTCCCATCTGGTCACATGAGCAGCAAGCCACTCCCACAAAGGAGGCCACACCCACAGAGTAGGTTCGAACAATTTTTGAAACCCACCACTGAGTTATACCAACCACAGCTTAAAACAGTGCAAAGATTTCAAGCCCATCTATTGTTAAGTGTCGAAAATCAGCAAAACGTCCTTCCTTGCCAAAATGAGGGTTAATGACGAAGCACTGGATATTTCCAATGCGCCACAGAATTTTGCAGAATTGAAACGAGGTTTGAACGCTGCTAATAATGGGAGGAACTATAAAGCAAATGTAAAAAAAAATGGGGGAAAGTCTTTGTGTGTGTGTGTGTGTGTGTGTGTGTGTGTGTGTGTGGTACGAATGCAAAAACTGAAAGAAATTGTTGTTCATTAGCAGAACAATGGCTGTCCCAAATATGCCTCGAGTAATTCTGCCTTAGGCTGGCATTTCCAAAACAAAAATGAAAATCCTGATTAAGGGCCAATGCCTCCACCCGTGCAAATTCTCCAGCAAAAAAACACCCTGCCAGTTCCGTAATTGTAATCCGCTATAAAATGCGACTTTCCATCTTTTTCCCTGTAACATTCCACTTGGAATGGAGATTTAACCCATTCATTGCCTGATGTAATCTTGGATACACACACATACACACAAACATCGCATCACAACACATAACACAGCCCAAGATCTCCGATTCATACACCAAGCAATAGGCAAATAGTTCTCGACTTACAACAGTTTAGTGGCCGTACTATAACTTAGTTCAAATAAGTCGTTTGCAGTAATAAATCCCCAAAAATGGATTTAAGATTGTTTTTCACACTTAAGACCGTTGCAACATCAGAAAGCATCAAGGACACCCCAAATGCAGCATGACAACCAAAGGACGAGTAGCTGTTAGGTATTTCCGTCACTATTTTTTCCTCTTGTCTCAACAAAAACCTCTTTTATTCATTGACTGTGAATTCTGTTCATTCACAACCAGCAAAGTCTTTCAAGGGAGGATTTACGGTCACAGACCTCATCTGGCTTGGAGAGCTGCCAGGTTGATATCTGCAAAACTTGGCCAGGAGTCTCGGAGAGTCACAGGCCAATTAAGCGAACGAATTGCCTCCTGCAAACTCCACTCCCCTTTCGCTCCTCTTTTATTTCCTCTGGGAGGGGCCATTCATCGTTCACCTGTGGCCTTCCTCCCAAGTCGGCCCCTGTTCTTTAGCTCTTCCCTTCGTCTGGCAATTCTGCACATGCGCACCCTGGGAACAGGCTCCAGCTGTTCTTCTGCCTCACTGATGTCTGACTCCGAAGGAAGCCGATAACTGGCATACGTCCCTGGTCCCCTCTCTGCCTCCGACACAGAGCCCTCATCCGAGCCTTCCCCAGGCTCCAGGACTGGCCCATCTTCCTCCTCAACCTCCTCACTGTCCGAATCTGCTGCGGGCCGCTGGCAGGCCACGACTGTAGTGAGAACAGGGAGCAGACTCTCCCACGGCTGTTCTTTCTTCGTAGGCATCATTTCAAAGGCACAAAGCAACCTTTTAGCCACTTACTGGGGACGCTAATCCAGAGCCCAAGTGAGACAGGAGCCAAGGGCCGTGCAGTTCAAACCCTTCAGTTTTGCCTCTGCTATTTCCTACTATTATTCCTTACTACCTCCTACACCCTGGGCTGTGAATGTCTCAATTCCCACCGGAGTAGTGTAAGGAACTGAAGTCATGCCATAAGCGTCTCTCAACCCACCCGTCAAAGAAACCGATAAGTCCCAAACAAACAAGAAATTCCTTCTCTCCAAGACTATTTCAAAGTGGGGAATTAAACAAAAAACAAAAACATCGTGTCAAAGACAAATAAATCCTTCTATTTCCGCCATCACTGAAGGGACTTCAAAGTTTTGATAAAAGTAGCTGCTTTTGCCCCAGAGTTGGGATCTTTCAATTCAGATCTTTCTCGAATGGAACCATTTTTTGAGTGAAATTTCAAATTTGGTCTCTACCCCCCGTGTATTTTGCTTCCCTCTTCACCTTCTTTGTCAATTTTAAGCTTAACTTTAATAAAAGCCAATGATGTGCATACTTCAAACCCAAGAACACACTGTAAGGCACAAGCTTGCCCATCCCAAGGATGAATAGCAATAGCAATAGCAGCTAGACTTATATACCGCTTCATAGGGCTTTCAGCCCTCTCTAAGCAGTTTACAGAGTCAGCCTATCGCCCCCACAGTCTGGGTCCTCATTTCACCCACCTCGGAAGGATGGAAGGCTGAGTCAACCCTGAGCCGGTGAGATTTGAACCGCCGAACTGCAGATAACAGTCAGCTGAAGTGGCCTGCAGTACTGCACCCTAACCACTGCGCCACCTCGGCACAACACAGGAGAACAAGCCCATCAGGACGAGATTCAGAAGTCCATCTGCATTTAAAAGACAAAGGTCCCTCTCTTGAAGAAAGCAAAGTCCAAATTTTGGACAGAGAAGAGCTCTAGTTTGAAAGACAGGCCAAAGACGACATCTATGTCAAAATTGAGCGACAACACTAGTTGGATATTTTCTCAACAGGGCTGCCCAGATTTAACAGATGTGCTCATATTGCCTTTTTAGAAGACATTTCTGGAAAAAAAACACAACAGAAGCAAAACGACAACGGAAGGATCTCACTTACAGATACTCACCAGTCCTGCAGCGGGAGTGGGCGATCTGTTGATCTTGGTGACCAATCCGGGCAAGATGGAATTCAACAACCTGTCACAAGAAAGGAGAGTGGCAACATTATCATCAGTCACACACACATGGGCAAGGAATGGTTTCCTCTAAGCGCACCACACCTCCAAGCCTCAAAGCTATTGATTCGGGACCAAGAAAGAAAAGCTTTACAAAAGCTGGCGAGCACAATTGTGCGAGACCAGATCGGTATCTACAAAGCTCTTGAGAACTTGGGACTTCCAATCTGTCCTGATGAATAGAAGGCATGGGTCCAACCTGGGACAATCTACACAACGCCCACCTCTGGCCGAACAAGACAACGGCCCTGGGACAGCGTAGCTCAACAATGACCGGGAATCAACAAAGTTTCATGATACAAATAAGTCGATTCATATCATGTTCGACTCTCCGTTGCAACTGTCATGTGAAGATTGGGATTGGGGAAGTCTAGTTTAATGAAAAGAACTAGGCGCGGTCCCTGCGGCCATCTTTTCTTTTGGGTCTTTGGCCTGCCACACTTTCTACAATTCTACTATGCATTTTCTATTGTGGGAAAAAGGGAGGGTGGGATTGTACGGAGTTAGATGATATGTAGCCATAACAACATTCTTTCTAGAGAGCCAAGGTCATTCTTTGTCTTTGCACCTCTGCACCTGGCTGGAACTGGATGGGTGGAACTCCCGGCATGGCAGGGGAAGATTTGACCATGGGATGGACAAGTGGATGTGGGGACAAGATCTTGAACTTTCAACTAGGTGGGGAAAACTGGGAAGCTTTCAGATTTGGGTTTTCCCAGATGTGCCAACGTGGCTCTCTTAATAAATTGGAACTTTGAGGAATCCTTTGCCTTGGACTCTGATTTAATTTTGGATTTGGAACGATGACACTAGGGGTGACCATGATAGCCATCTTCCAATATTTGAGGGGTGCCACAAAGAAGAGGGGGTCAACCTACTCTCCAAAGCACCATAAGACAGGACAAGAAGCAACAGATGGAAACTTATCAAGGAGAGAAGCAACCTAGAGCTAAGGACCAATGAAATGTTGCCTTCAGAAGTTGTGAGTGATCCATCACTGGAGGCTTTTAAGAAAAGACAGTCATGAATATTCATGAATATTCTAACACACATGTAGTCTTTGACTTACAAAAGTTAATTTAGTGACCATTCGCAGTTACCAAAAAGGGACTTATGATCAGTTTTCATACTTATGACTATTCTAACATCTCCACAGTCACGTGAATTACATCTGGATGCTTGACAAGTGCTTCATACTTATGATGTTTGCTGTGTCCCGGGGTCACATGATCCCCTTTTGCGACCTTCCGACAAGACAAGCCGATGGGGAAGCAGGATCCCCTTAGCAACCGTGGTATTCGTTTACCCAACTGCCGTGATTCACTTAACAACGGTGACAGGAAAGGTCGTAAAATGGGGCAAAACTCACTTTACAAATGTCTAACTTAGGAAGCGGAAAGTTTGGCCTCAATTGTGGACGTACGTCGAGGACCACTGGATCATCCAAGTTGCAATGTGGGACTTTCTAACTTTAGTTTAAGTATGCCGTTCTATGATGTGAATATGTTGTATTTGTGAAGGATTTAAAAGCAAAATATATAAATAAACCCAACATGTCATATCTCTCCTCCTTCTGGCTGGAAAGCCATATGTTTCCTATCTATGAATTTTGATTTATTTTTTTTATTTTTTTTACAAAATTATATTTCTACCATGGATGCAACACATGAACAAACATGTTCTCCAAATGACGGTCTGAGATTTATCTTCTCTCTAAAGGACGGTGGTTCCACATCAAAGCTTAACCAGATAACAGCCATTCCTCAGTCTGAGTTTCTTTACTCCTTCTACTAGTATTTTTTTTTCTCACTAAGGCACCCAGTGATCATGATGTAGTAAACCCCATTTGGTGCAAATGGATGCCCTTTGATGTTATATTACCAAGTTGTTGAGCAACGGGCCTAGCGGACCTCCCTGAAGCCTCCTGAAACTGCCATTTGCCCCCACCACCCCATGCATTCACGCGCAACCTCCTCTGTGTGCGTAGCAGAGACCTGAAAATCAGCTGGCCAGTGGGAACCACGCACGCATGCACGGTGGCTGGCGTTCCCCCAAAGACGGCTCCCCATGCCACCTGTGGCACGCATGTGATAGGTTCGCCATCACAGCTCTCAATGTTACATGTTATCCTTCAAAATTTAGCAATAGCAGTTAGACTTATATACCGCTTTATAGGGCTTTCAGCCCTCTCTAAGCGGTTTACAGAGTCAGCATATCTCCCCCACAGTCTGGGTCCTCATTTCACCCACCTCGGAAGGATGGAAGGCTGAGTCAACCCTGAGCCGGTGAGATTTGAACCGCTGAACTGCAGCTAAAAGTCAGCTGAAGTGGCCTGCACCCTAACCACTGCGCCCTCTCCCCTCCCCCCAAGCAAGCATTGATGTTCATAACGCAGCTGTTTTGGTACGGGGTGATGAAGCCTTTTCTAGAAGACGTGTTGCATTCTGGGTCACTTACATTTAAGTTCACCACAACAATTTACACCTAAGATTACCCGTTGGAGGAGCACTGGGGAAACGTATGTCAAGGTTTATCAGCCAAAGCTGATCGGTGACCTCACTTGCCGCTGAGGTCCTATAGTTATCCAACTGCCAAAGCTGGATTAAGAAGGAGTTCTATGTTGTAAATCTTGTCCTCCAGTCCGAACAACGTGACCCCATCAATCTCAGGGGTGCCTCCAGTCCGAGAAGGCCGCTCTTGGAAACTTATATCTAGTCCTATAATAATCTGTTAGTAATGTTGATGGTATATGCAGTACAATGCGGCGAGCAGATCTGTACATTGGGGAAACAAAACAACCACTTCGTAGATACGTGGCACAACATAGGAGAACAAGCCCGTCAGGACGAGATTCAGCAGTCCATCTGCATTTCAAAGACAAATTTTGAAGACAGCAAAGCGAGCGATCGTGGGTGCACCTCGGTTCACCCACGTCACACCTATCCTCCGCGAGCTGCACTGGCTGCCTACTGGTCTTCGGATACGCTTCAAGGCGCTAGTCGTCACTTATAAAGCCCTTCATGGTATTGGACCTGGGTACTTGAGAGACCGCCTGCTGCCAATCACCTCCACTAGACCGATTAGATCCCACAGATTAGGCCTCCTCCGAATTCCATCCGCCAGCCAATGCCGACTGGCGACTACCCGGAGGAGAGCCTTCTCTGTGGCTGCTCCGACCCTCTGGAACGAGCTCCCCGTGGGGATTCGAACCCTCACCACCCTCCAGGCCTTCCGCAAAGCCCTTAAAACCTGGCTGTTCCGACAGGCCTGGGGCTAAAGAGCTTTTGCCCCCCTCCTCGAATTTGTATGGTTGTTGTGTGTTTTAATTGTGTATTGTTATGTTCGTCTTTTTATCCCCTGTCTGTACCCTCTTCCCTGACTGAATTGTGAGCCGCCCTGAGTCCCCTTTGGGGAAAAGGGCGGCATATAAATGTAATAAATCCAAATCCAAATCCAATCACATTTTGGACAGAGAGGACGGCCGGTTTGCAAGAAGAGTCGGAGAAGCCATCTAGGTCAAAACTGAACAGCCCTCTCTCAACAGAAGGGGAGGGAAACATCATCATCTATCTCCAGTCTACAAAGACAGTCCTTCTTAGTAACATCTGGCTGTGAGAGTTAGAGCATAAGGACGACTGAAGAGTGCCGAAGAATTGATGCCTTTGAACTGTGATGCTGGAGAAGACTCTTGGAGAGTCCCTTGAACGGCAAGGGGATCCAATCAGCAGGTCCTACAAGAAATCAACCCTGCGTGTCCTTTGGAAGGACAGCTCTTGAACCTGAAGCTCAAGTACTTTGGCCACCAAATGTTTGGGGGAAATGGAAAGGCAGAAGGAGAAGGGGACGGCCGAGGGATGAGATGGTTAGGTAGCCTCATCAACGGCAATGATCTCAAATTTGGGCAAACACCAGGAGAAACACCAGGAGAAACATCAGCTAGTCCAGAATGCGGCCGCGCGAGTGATCGTGGGTGCACCACGGTTCGCCCACATAACACCGATCCTCCGTGAGCTGCGCTGGCTACCTGTTGATCTCTGGGTGCACTTCAAGGTGCTACTTACCATTCATAAAGCCCTCCATGGTAGTGGATCTGACTATTTGAGAGACCGCCTTCTGCCGATTACCTCCCTTTGTCCCATCAGATCGCATAGAGTAGGCCTCCTCCGAATTCCATCCGCCAGTCAGTGCCGACTGGCGACTACGCGGAGGAGAGCCTTCTCAGTAGCAGCTCCGACCCTTTGGAACGATCTCCCCGTGGAGATTCGTACCCTCACCACCGTCCAGACCTTCCGCACAGCCCTCAAAATCTGGCTATCCCGTCAGGCCTGGGGATAAGACCCTAATCTCACCCCACCCCGAATGCTGAATGAATGTTGTGTTTTATTGTTTTATTTTATTATACTCCACATTTTCTTTTTGTGTTTTGTCTTGCACTCCCTTCCTACAAATTGTAAGCCGCCCTGAGTCCCCTCAGGGGAAAGGGCGGCCTATAAATGTCAAATAAAATGAAAAAAATGAAAAAAAAATGAAAGGGGAAGACAGGTGAGCTGGCTTGCTATGGTCCACGGGAGTCAGAAAGAGTTGGATATGATTTAACGGCTGAGCACAAAAACATATAATCTGTAAAATGTTGAGCAAAGAAGATCCAAGGTCTTTGGCAAACCTCTTTTAAGGTTTTGTTTCACTTCAGCAGACATTTAACTATTTAAATAAATCAACCGAAGCTTTTCCCCAGCCTCCTCTCGCTACTCAAATGATGAATTATTTGGAACTAAACGGCGCGCAACACTAAACTTGTAGTGTTGGCAAACATCATCTCTACACGCTCTTCTTTCAAGAGAGATTGCAAATAAAATAAGATGAACACATATGGCAGTTAGCAATAGAACTGATCCCTGGAAAGCATTAATCTAGTGTTGTGGCCCGCCAGCAGAGCTGGCAGCAGATTCAGACAGTGAAAAGGTTGGGGAGGAACCTGGGCCAGTCCTGGAGTCTGGGGAAAGCTCGGATGAGGGCTCTGTGTCGGAGGCAGAGAGGGGGCCAGGGCCGTCTGACAGTTATCAGCTGCCTTCGGAGTCAGACATCAGTGAGGCAGAAGAACAGCTGGAGGCTGTTCCCAGTGTGCCCATGTGCAGAGTGGCCAGACGAAGGGAACAGCTAAGGAACAGGGGTTGACTTTGGAGTAAGGCCACAGGTGGACGATGAATGGCCCCTCCCAGAGGAAATAAAAGAGGAGCAAAAGGGGAGTGGAGTTTGCAGGAGGCAATTAGTTCACTTAATTGGTCCGTGACTCTCCGAGACTCCTTGCCAGGTTTTGCAGATATCGGCCTGGCAGCCCTCCAAGCCAGATAAGGTCTGTGACTGTAAATCCTCCCTTGAAGGACTTTGATAGACGTGAATTTGATGGACAACCCTGATGCGGCCCTCTGTTATGCGGCGCTAGGGATTCGAACTGCCGACCTTTCTGATCGACAAGCTCAGTTTCTTAGCCACAGAGGCACCGCGTCCCACGCTGTCATAGCAAAATAGAAAATGCATCTTTTGGCTCCCCGCCTTTGAGTGGTTCCCCCCCCCCGCCTCCAATTATATTCTTTCCATTTTGTCTAAAAGTTTGCAGGTTGGATAACGATGTTTATCGTTGCTTTGGCTCTGGAACCAAGATCAAATTATAATCTTTCTTGTACATGATATAAGCTCCTATTCTGGCTAATGTCCTTCTCTGGATTTAGATTTCTTTCCCGAAATGAAATATTTCCCTCCCGTCTAAATACCAGACAAATCTATGAAGCCAATAACAACTCGTTGTTCAAACATCCAGCGACATAAATTTGAGAAAAGTGTCAAGCTCCTGTCATTCCAGGCCTTGGGTCATACACATCGTTCCTGGGAGCACAAATAATTGGCTTATGTCTATGAATACAAGTTCCTAACATAACAAAACAAAGTTAACAATCTCTGGTTGAAAACAAACCCTTTCTTTACTAGGAATTGTATATGTTGTGCAGCTGTTCTTACTACTACGCAGCAATGCATTTATAAGCATCCAATCCTCCCTTGAGCCCAGATACCCAAGTAGTAATAGCAATAGCAATAGCAGTTAGACTTATATACCGCTTATATACCCACCTCGGAAGGTTGGAAGGCTGAGTCAACCCTGAGCCGGTGAGATTTGAACAGCCGAACTGCTGAACTGCAGTCAGCTGAAGTAGCCTGCAGTGCTGCATTTAACCACTGCGCCACCTCGGCTCAAGTAAGAGAATAACACAATAACAGAGTTGGAAGGGGCCTTGGAGGTCTTCTAGTCCAACCCTCTGCTCAAGCAGGAGACCCTATACCATTTCAGACAAGTGGTTGTCCAATTTCTGCTTAAAAGCCTCCAATGATGGAGCATCCATAACTTCTGGAAGCAACTGATTAATTGTTCTCACTGTCAGGAAATTGCTCCTTAGTTCTAGATTAGTTTTAGTCACTAAGTCACTAAGTGAGATGTTGTAAGTCGAGGCCTACGAAAGGCTAGAAAGCAGGTTAGGAAGAGAGAGAATGTGATGTTGTACCCTCAGCACGCAACAACCTTGGCTATTACACCAAAATAGAATAGAATAGAATAAGAGAATTCTGAATAGAATAGAATAGAATAGAATAACAGAGTTGGAAGGGACCTTGGAGGTCTTCTAGTCCAACCCACTCCTTAGGCAGGAGACCCTACACCACTTCAGACAAATGGATATCCAACATCATCTTAAAAACTTCCAGCGTTGGAGCATTTACAACTTCTGGAGGCAACTTCTGTTCCACTGATTAATTGTTCTAACTGTCAGGAAATTTCTCCTTTAAGTTGCTTCTCTCCTTGATTAGTTTCCACCCATTGCTTCTTGTCCTGTTTTGAGGTGCTTTGGAGAATAAGCTGACCCCCTCTTCCTCCTGGCAGCCCCTCAGATACTGGGACCCTGCGATCGTATCACCCCTAGTTCTCTTGTTTATTAAATTAGACATACTAAGTTTCTGCAATGGGTCCTTTTTATGTTTTATCCTCCAGTCCCCAAATCATCTTAGTTGTTCTTCTGTACACACTTGTAGAGTCTCACATCTTTTCTACATCGTGGCGACCAAAACTGGATGCTGGATTCCAAGTGTGGCCTTCCCAAGGCTTTATAAAGTGGTATCAACACTTCACGTGATCTTGATTCTCTCCCTCTGTTGATGCAGCCTAGAACTGTGTTGGCTTTTTTGGCAGCTGCTGCACACGGCTGGCTCATATTTAAATGGTTGTCCACTAGGACTCCAAGATCCCTCTCCCAGTTAGTACTATCGAGCAAGGTTTCCCCTATCCTAAACCTGTAACATTTGGTTTTTCTTGCCTAAATGTAGAACCTATCTTTGCTCTATATTGAATCTCATTTTGTTAGATAGGGTCCAATGTTTATGTCTGTCCAGATCCTTCTGTATCTTAAGCCTGTCTTCTGGAGTAATGGCAAATTATTCCTGCCAACTTGGTGTCGTCTGTAACCATACAATAAGAATACTTTGTACCTAGGAACATGTACACATACACACTAAACACAAACTAGAAAACCAGGATTTTTTATATTTCTTTTACCCGTCCAAACCCAGTTCTCTCTCTCTCTCTTCTCTGTCTCTCTTTCTCTCTCTTTTTCTGTCTCTCTCTCTTTCTGTCTCTCTCTTGTCTATCTCTCTCTCTTTTTCTGTTTCTGTCTTTCTCCCTCTTTCTCTTTCTCTATCTCACTCTGTTTCTCTCCCTTTCTCTGTCTCTTTCTGTCTCCCTCTTTCTCTCTCATTGTCTTTTTCTCTCTCTTTTTTTTCTGTTTCTCACTCTCCCTTTCTCCCTCTGTCTCTATTATATATATCTGTGTCTGTCTGTCTCTGTCTCTCTCTATTATGTATATATGTATGTCTATCTATTATCTCTCTTTTTCTGTCTCTGTCTCTCTTTCTGTCTCTCTCTTGTCTATCTTTCTCTCTCTTTTCCTGTCTCTGTCTTTCTCCCTTTTTCTCTTTCTCTATCTCACTCTGTCTCTCTCCCTTTCTGTCTCTTTCTGTCTCTCTCTCATTGTCTTTCTCTTTTTTTCTGTTTCTCACTATCACTCTTTCTCCCTCTGTCTGTCTCTATTATATATATATATATATATATATCTGTGTCTATCTCTTTCTCTCTCTATTATGTATATGTGTATATCTATTATCTCTCTTTTTCTGTCTCTTTCTCTCTAACATTCTCTTTCTCTCTCTGTCTCTATTATCTCTCTCTCTCCTCTCTCTCTATTCTCTCTCTCTCTCTCTCTCTCCCCCTCGCTCTCACTTTCCAAGCCTAGAATTGTACTGACAATTTTGGAACATACCAAGGAAATGATATACACACAGCACACAGAAGCTAACATATTGGATCAGAAGCATTACAATATGCAGCCATATTTCTAAAACTCAAATACTCTTCTACCCAGCTCATCCAGTCAGCTGGCAATAGAATGCCTTTTAGGTGGAAATTGAAAATTCTGTGGTTTCTGAAAAAATTTGATTAGAGACCTTAGGAAATAAATAATCAGGATAATTTTCAGACTTATGGAAATTTTCAGGCCACAAATATGCTTTATGTACTGCTACATACAGCCATTGCTTGATTAACTCGAAATAACTATAGATTTGCTTTCCTGTTTTAAATTTATTAGATAGCTTGCTTAGTTTTTCTTTAAAAAAAAATTCAATCTATTTTAATGCTGCTTCTAAGAGGCTTAGGACTGCTTTGATTTCTTTTCCTTTTTTTAACAGGAAAATGATTAATATAGTGCTAGACTCTATAACTTTCTTCAATTTGATACCCTCTGAGAATCTGAAAATGCATATCCCACAATTATCATGATCTCAAAGTCATTCACTCACAAATGAGTCCCACATACATTACAGAATAGAATAGAATAACAGAGTTGGAAGGGCCCTTGGAGGTCTTCTAGTCCAACCCCCTGCTTAGGCAGGAAACCCTACACCACTTTAGACAAATGGCTATCTAACATCTTCTTAAAAACTTCCAGTGTTGGAGCATTCACAACTTCTGAAGGCAAGTTGTTCTACTGATTAATTGTTCTAACTGTCAGGAAATTCCTCCTCAGTTCTAAGTTGCTTCTCTCCTTGATTAGCTTCCACCCATTGCTTCTTGTTCTGCCCTCAGGTGCCTTGGAGAATAGCTTGACTCCCTCTTCTTTGGGGCAGCCCCTGAGATATTGGAAGGCTGCTATCATGTCTCCCCTAGTCCTTATTTTCATTAAACTAGACCTACCCAGTTCCTGCAACCGTTCTTCATATGTTTTAGCCTCCAGTCCCCTAATCCTCTTTCTTGCTCTTCTCTGCACTCTTTCTAGAGTATCTACATATTTTCTACATCGTGGTGACTAAACCAGGATGCAAATATTCCAAGTGTGGCCTTACCAAGGCCTTATAAAGTGGTATTAACCCTTCACGGGATCTTGATTCTATCCCTCTATTTATGCAGCCTCGAAAAAAATCAGGGAAAGCCAGTTTATTATTATTATTATTATTATTATTATTTTTCTGCAGTTGCTTCATGTCGTAATTTATTCTTCTACAGACCATTTCTTTTCCAGCAAGCAAGGGCTTGGCCCAGACGATTCGCAGGAGTAGAATATTTTGAAATAAACTTGGAGCCCGAGCTGCGTTGCTAATGGAAGAAGTTGTCCCTCAAGCAGGAATCTCTCTTTCCCCTGCCAAACTCAGAACTCCAAAAATATTGTTTTGACTCTCCAGGAAGGAATCTGTTGCAATGCTTATGAAGTACAGGTGTCTCTACAAGCGTGTGAATTTTCTAGGGAAAACTTGGTTCCAAGGAAACATTTTTCCATTTGCAATTTGCAATTCCTTGCTGTCTGCCTGCTTTAGGAAGATTTTCCATTAATCAAAATGTTTGGGATACACAGGAGCACCACAGCAATTCATTCTTCCCAGGTTCTTCTTCATTTTGAAATACGGGAGAGTCTTTGTTTAGCGACCGTTCGGAGTTTACAACGGCCCAGAGAAAAAAAACTGAATCAGGGACCAAGAGCCTTCCATCCTTCCGAGGTGGGTAAAATGAGGACCCGGATTGTTGTTGGGGGCGATATGCTGACTCTGTAAACCGCTTAGAGAGGGCTGAAAGCCCTATGAAGCGGTATATAAGCCTAACTGCTATTGCTATTGCTATTTTAACACATACACCTCTTACATTCCGATGCTTGAAAACTGACTCACAGGTATGACGGCTGCAGTGTCCTGGGGTCGTCGTAACTTTGAACGGTCACTAAGCAAACTGCAGCCCTCGACTCACAATGGTTCGCTTAGTGACCATGCAAAGTTACGCTGGCACCGAAAAATTGGACTTATGACCATTTTTCGCAATTTACCACCGTTGCCGCATTCCCATGGTCTTCTGATCCACATTCAGACGCTTGGCAACTGACTCATATTTATGATGGTCTCCTGGAGTCACATTGTTGTGGCCTGTCGGCCACCAGACCCTCCAACAACCGAATCGGAGGAGGAGGAGGCGTGGGAGTCAGAATCAGCTCCGAGGAGGAAGAGGGAATGGAGCTGGCAGAGAGAGACAGAGAGAGACAGAGAAGGAACCTGGGCCGTCTGTCAGCCTTCAGATGGAGAGTCAACATCCCCCAGGTCTGGAGGGGGTGATGAGGAAGAGGAGGAACAGCTGGGCCCAGTGCCTGATGCACGGATGCAGAGAAGGCGGAGGAGAGGAGAGCTGTGGAAATCTATGGGCTGGTCCTTGGGATGGAAGAACCACTGCTGCTAGCGAAACCCCACACTAGCTCTGGGGATCAAATGCAGGGGGCGGAGAAGAATAGATGTGGCAGAGGAGAGGAGAGCAGTGGAAATCTATGGGCCGGTCCTTGAGACGGAAGAGCCACCTCTGCTAGCGAAGCCCCACCCTAGCTCTGGGGATAAAAGGCAGGGGGCGGAGATGAATAGATGTGGCAGAGGAGAGGAGAGCAGTGGAAATCTATGGGCCGGTCCTTGGGATGGAGCAGCCACTGCTGTTAGTGAGGCCCCCACCCAAACTCTGGGGATAAAGGGCAGTGGGTGGAGATGAATAGATGTGGCAGACAACTATTCATCTCCCTGCTGGACAGACTTGTTAGGCTGCTGTGTGTGAGACAGAAACTTTTTGCCAGGGCTCTCTGTCCAAAATGTGGACTTTGCTGTCTTCAGAACTTGTCTTTGAAATACAGGTGGGCTGCTGAATCTTGTCCTGATGGGCTTGTTCTCCTGTGTTGTGCCATGTGCTTGTGAAGTGGCTGTTCTGTTTCCCCCAATGTACAGTTCTGCAGACGGTTCGCTGCTTTTTACTGCATATACCGTCCACAGCTCTCCAAAAGGATGCAAATGACCAGCTGTCTGCAAGGAGGATCAATCCTTCCATTCCCCGCCATCCAGTCGGAGCTGAAGAAGCTTCTTGGAATGAGAAGCGAAACGTTTTCAAACAAAAACAAGTGAGTCCCGTTGCCTCTTGAGAAAGCACCTTTGGGGCACAAACAAACCTCCAAGTGGCCTCATTGACTCTCTCAAAAGGATGCAAATGACCAGCTGCCTGCAAGGAGGATCAATCCTTCCATTCCCCACCATCCAGCCAGAGCTGAAGAAGCTTCTTGGAATGAGAAGCAAAATGCCTTCAAAGAAAAACAAGAACAGAAATCCCAGTTGCCTCTTGAAAAAAAAAAGCACCTTTGGGACAACCGTGATGACTGAGAATCTCTACAGACATCTGGGGTGTTTGTAACGTACTCTATAGTAACCCTAACAAGCTAATTTAGACCCCCAGGGGGGGAAAAAACAAAACAACTGTTGTTATTTTATCTGGCACTTGATGACAGTTCTTACTAAAATTGCTGCGTATAATAATAATCCTTCCAAATGCACAGAGCCAGAAGTCATGAAATCATTTTGCAGAAAACTTTAATAAAAAGGTCAGCCCTTACTTACATCTGGATTAAGGATAAGCGCCGGTCATGGTTTTTTTTTTAAAAAAAAAGCCGAAATAAATCTTCTTTCAACCCCCGAAAGAATAACGTTATGGAGAAAGTTTTCACACTTTCAGATTTCATCTCTGCCCTCCATATTACGGTGCGCGTATTGCTTTCCCAGGCAAGCACGGTCAAAAGGACGTGCCAAATTTTACGTGAAGTGGGCTCTTGAGGCTTCATGGGGGGCGGGGGGGGGGAGAGACACAGTAATACAGACCAGAGTAGAGAATGAAACAGTGGCGGTCATGCCTTCAACCTTCACTCTGCCAAATCAGAAAGCCCAAGTTGTAACCTCCGACGGAAGGATTTTATAGGTGCCTTCAGCCCGGTTGCGCCTGCTTGCAGGCAAGATTCAATTGGGTTCGAGACAACCTGAGAAACGGTCGTATTTTAAGCTGGATTGCTTATGGCTCATGCTCACTCCCACATTAACCAGAATGTGAGATGTTTTATGTACCTATGTAAGAGCTGCAAGCCAATCGCCAATCACTCTCCCTTCTAGCACTGATGATGTTGCTCAGTTGGGTCATGAAACAGCATCAAGAAATCCATCAAGCTTAAAATACACTAAGGACCTCCACAATTGTCCTCCTCCTCCTCCTCCTCCTCCTCCTTCCTGACTCCTTTCTAGCACTGATGATGTTGCTTAGATGGGTCATGAAACATCTGTAAGAAAGCCATTAAGCTTAAAATGCACTAAGGACCTCCACAATCATCATCATCATCATCATCATCCTCCTCCTCCTCCTCCTCCTCCTCCTCCTCCTCCTCCTCCTCCTCCCTCACTCCTTTCTAGCACTGATGATGTTGCCTAGTTGGGCCATGAAATGTCTGCAAGGCAACAATCAAGGTTAGAGAGCACCAGGAACCCCATAATTATCTTCATTTTCCTCTTCCTCTTCCCTCACTCCATCCTAGCACTGATGATGTTGCCTAGGTGGGCCATGGAGCATCTGCAAGAAAACAGCCCACCTTAGAGAGCACCAAGAACTCCACAGTGTGGAGTTGATGCAATTCTAGAAATTCTGAAGACTCTTTTGTAAAAAAATCCACAGTCAAGCACCCACATGGAAATCTCATTATCCTTATTTTATTTTTTTTAATCGGCCGTGAAGAATGCTTCCGTGTAAGAAATGGCTCCCCCGTATTAAATAATAGCTCACTATATTTTGAGAAACCTCCCTCGGGAACGCTGCAAAGAAAGATAGCACATCCAGAGCGGGAGAATCCCCGCCAGATGTTTGCGGGGGTGTTTTAAAAAAAAAAACCCCACCGTGATCGTCCAACTCCCGAAGAGGCAAGAGACTGAACGATGAGCCGGAATTGTTTGTTTTGGCTAAGCGTGTTTGGGTTGGAGGTCTTAAAGACGTTGCCTTTGGCTTGAAGTCAGTTGATTCTTACCAGCAAATTCTGCCTGGCGACGTCTGGGAAACTGACTCTTTTTAGCAAAACTGGCCACAATCTACATTTTTAGCCCATGCTGGGGGGCCGTTTCAAGCGCCCGACGAAACATTTCCAAAACTTTTTAAGATTGGAGGGGGAGGGGTGTCCTTCCTCAACGTGACATATGCACCGCGATTCTTCTCCTTTTCTGCTTATGATTATAACTTTGTGTCTTGTGCCTTTACGATGTATATTGTTTTACTTAAGTTTCCTAGTATGGTTTATGCTGATTGCTTATTTAGCATCCTATGACTATCACTAGGTGTTGTATGATTTATGATGAATGTATTTTTATGATGACTATGGTCATGATTTATCACTTATAGCTTTGATGTACACTGAGAGCTTATGCACCAAAGACAAATTCCTAGTGTGTCCAATCGCATTTGGCCAATAAATAATTGAATTCAACTCAACTCTACTCTATTTTAAACTTCATTCTATTCTATTCTATTCTATTCTAAACTTTATTCTATTCTATTCTAAACTCTATTCTAGTCTATTCTACACTACTCTATTCTAAACTTTATTCTGTTCTATACTTTATTATATTTTATTCTACTCTACTCTATTTTAAATTTCATTCTATTCTATATTCTATTCTATTCTATTCTATTCTAAAGAATTCTATTCTACTCTATTCTATTTTAAACTTCATTCTATTCTATTCTAAACTTTATTCTATTCTATTCTAAACTTCATTCTATTCTATTCTAAACTTTATTCTATTCTAAACTATTCTATTCTATTCTAAACTTTATTCTATTCTATTCTATACTTTATTCTATTCTATTCTAAACTTTATTCTATTCTATACTTCATTCTATTCTATTCTAAACTTTATTCTATTCTATTCTATTCTACTCTAAACTTTATTCTATTCTATACTTTATTCTATTCTATTCTACTCTATTTTAACTTCATTCTATTCTATTCCATTCTAAACTTCATTCTAGTCTAGTCTAAACTTTATTGTATTCTAAACTCTATTCTATTCCATTTTAAACTTCATTCTATTCTATTCTAAACTTCATTCTATTCTATTCTAAACTTTATTCTATTCTATACTTCATTCTATTCTATTCTAAACTTTATTCTATTCTATTCTACTCTAAACTTTATTCTATTCTATACTTTATTCTATTCTATTCTACTCTATTTTAAACTTCATTCTATTCCATTCTAAACTTCATTCTAGTCTAGTCTAGTCTAGTCCAAATTCCATTCCATTCCATTCCATTCCATTCCAGGAATGTTAAAAAAAAATTGTTTCTTACTTACTCACACAGCAGCACCCCATTTTCCAATCCTGATCGAAAATGTTTATCGCCAAAAGTTTTTCCGGTGACTTTCTGTAAAAGAAAAGAGGAGAGAATTAATTGGTTGGAAGGGACAGGATTGTTTCTGGAGAAATACAATCCCCAAACCACGCAGTGTACACTTACATGGCATTATCCAAAGGGAGTGAACTATCGTATTATTGGTCAACCTGACCGGCCTGGTGGTGGTGGGTAGAACATCATTTTAGAGAGAAGAAGAGAAGACCAGAATAAAAAATTTTGTCTGTAGTACAAGAGTCTCCAAACTTGGCCACTTTACGAAATGGAAGCTTTGAGAAGATGCCGGGATTAATTTCCATTGCAATGTTTATTATGCAATAATTCCAAGGTCAACTTCAGATCAACAGTTCAAGTCAACAATACCTCAATCAAGAAATTGCCAAACAGCCACATCAGTAAACAGCCCAACTAAAGAAATTCTAAGATCACCTCCATCCACACAGACAGGGCAAAACACCAGAATACAAACTGACAGCAAGTGCCACTCCTTTCTAGCACTGATGATGTTACCTACCGGTAGTTGGGTGTTGAAACGTCTACAAGAAAACAAGCCAGCTCAGAGAGCACCCAGGAACACACAATAAGTGTTTGTTAACAGAAGGTTTTGACACTTTAGGTAAAGGTTCCTCTCGCACAGATGTACTAGTCGTTCCCGACTCTAGGGGGCGGTGCTCATCTCTGTTTCAAAGCTGAAGAGCCAGCGCTGTCCGAAGACGTCTCCGCAGTTATGTGGCTGGCCACCAAGCCCCACCCACCAAGCCCCACCCACAGAACCAGTAGTAAAAAAAATTGAATTTCACCACTGACTCAGAACCATGTCAAATCCGTGCCAAACACAGCCTGTGGCAAGACCGCAACACAACACAAACACTACACAACTGTTTTCAGTTCATCGTGGCGTCTTGCCATGATGTATTATTGCCTGAAAGCCAAACAGGTCCCAGGTGTTAGAGCGATTTACAGGGAAAACAGGAAAAAGAGACAAGGGCGTAGTGGGTGGAAGTTATAAATACAGGAACTGCAGAGACATTCAACTCGTTCCCAGCCCTTCGAGGTGTTGGAAGTCGGTCCAGCGGGCATCACCAAAGCCTTAATGAGAGCCTGGCGAACCTCTTCAAATGATTATTTGCTTTTTAAAACAAGGCGGATCGCAAGCAAGGAAGGACGTTGTATTTCCACCCTTTGTCTGGGGTTTGCCTTAAGTGGAAACCCGGCCTGAAAAATATAATTTGTTTAGAAACAGACGGAGCAAATATAAACGGTCCATTTCAACCGCCGTATTGGTCTATTTAGAAACAGGCTGGTTAAAGAGATCTTACTTAGGCAAACGCTGGTTGTTGTTTTGTTTTTGAGAAGGCGACGAAGGAAGTTGTTTTGACCGAGGCTTCCCGAGAGCGTGAAGCAGATTCCTCCTCCCGAGAAAAAACCCTTTTATTCATTGACTGTGAATTCTGCTCATTCACATCCAGCAAAGTCTTTCTTGGAGCCTTGGGAGGGTAAATATGGCTTGTCCCTCCGCCGGAGGCCAGAAATGACCCGTTTTCCGACTTCCACTGAGCCCGCTAGATCAGTTTTACAACCACCCCAAGCTCCAGAAACTTTCTAGGAGACTGGGGAGGGCGAAAACAGCCTCCCCCACTCCCCTGGAGGCCAGAAATGGCCTGTTTTCCGACTTCTGGTGGGTCCAGTAGGTCCATTTTTTACCCTCCCCAGGTTCCAGAGGATTTCTAGGAGCCTGGGGAGGGCAAAAAAACGCCCAACACACAAACCGGAAGTTCAGAAACGGACTTCCGGGTTGCCTGTTGAGGCGTTTTTCTCCCTCTGGAGGGCGAAAAACCGCCTAACAGGCAAGCCGGAAGTTCTGAAACGGACTTCCGGGTTGCCCGTTGAGGCATTTTTCTCCCTCCGAAGGGCAAAAAACCGCCTAACGGGCAAGCCGGAAGTTCAGAAAAGTACTTCCAGATTGCCTGTTGAGGCGTTTTTCTCCCTCCCGAGGGCGAAAAACCGCCTAACGCGCAAGCCGGAAGTTCAGAAATATACTTCCGGGTTGCCTGTTGAGGCATTTTTCTCTCTCCGGTGGGTGAAAAACCGCCTAACGGGCAAGCCGGAAGTTCAGAAACGGACTTCCGGGTTGCCTGTTGAGGCATTTTTCTCCCTCCAGAGGGCGAAAAACCGCCTAACGGGCAAGCCGGAAGTTCAGAAACGTACTTCCGGGTTGCCTGTTGAGGCATTTTTCTCCCTCCGGAGGGCGAAAAACCGCCTAACGGGCAAGCCGGAAGTTCAGAAACGTACTTCCGGGTTGCCTGTTAAGGCATTTTTCTCCCTCCGGAGGCTAAACCGTCCAACCTGGAAGTTTGGGAACGGACTTCCGGTTTGCACGTTGGGCGGTTTTTCGCCCTTCGGAGGCTTCAGGGAAGCATCTGGAGGATGAAAAACGGTCTAAAACCAAGGCCGAAAATCAGCTGGCCAGCGCTGGAGCTGACAGGGCAAGGCCTCAGAAATGGCTCTGCGGGCCACAGGTTCACCAATATAGCTCTAAAAGATGATGGACGCGTATTAGTCGCAAATCTGAACTCAAGTTGCCATGGGGTCAGCAGCTTAAGCTAAGCCACTGGAACTTATTTCTGCGTAAACATGCATGCTCAGGAAACAGGGTGTAAAATTACAACTTAAATCCCTTAATTTATACAAAGGGGAAGAAAAAAATACTTAAGAGCTAAAACATTTTCTTTGCATTCTATTTCCATGCCCCAAGCCAGCACACACGGATATTTACTCCGATGCTAATAAAAGGAAATTTATGGCGTGGTCTTTGGTTGCAATTTCAAAGGCCGATCTCTCTTTAGAGTTTGTTTTATGTCGCGAGGTTTAAAGTCTGGCGAAACAAAAGCAGGTTGGAGCTGATTAATTGCCTCCTGAATCTGCTGTACTGGATCCAAAAAGCTTGTGCTTTAAATGCAGATTATGCCGCGGTGTTTCCCAGACAGGTCTTGTCTTCCTCCAATTTAATCAGGAAATGTTGACGCGCATTTCCCATGTTGCTTCATCCTTACGGATTCATTTTTCGTATTAAGGAAATGTATGAGGGCCACCAAACTCATTCAAGGTGACTCCGGGCAGCTGATAAAAACACATCCTGAAATACAAAACTGTATAATCCCCTCAGCCTTCTGGTGACAACTATGGGATGGCTGCCTGTCTCCCGGAGGTTCTCCAGCCTCTGGCAGGACCAGAACGACGAATAACAATGTTGGAAGGGACCTTGGAGGTCTTCTAGTCCAACCCCCTGCTCAGGCAGGAAACCCTATACCCGTGAGAGCGAACCGATGGCATGAGTGCCAGAAATGGCAACGGAGACATCTTTCTGGATATGCCATTGCTCTTCCGGGTTCTCACACTCACATGCACAGCGGCTAGCTGGTCTTCGCACACGGGAGCCCCGGGAAGCTGAGCTTCTGGTTTCCAGCAGCCAGCTGGTCTTCACGGGCGCATATGTGCCACCAACAGGAAGAACAGGTGAGTGGCACAGATGCACAGGATGGGAACTGGAAGATCAGCTTCCTAGTGCGTGCATGGGTGCCAGGGGACTGTTCTTCCAGTTTCCGGCACTCCCACGCAGGAGCTGATCTTGCAGTTTCTGGTGCTCCTATGCGCACTCCCCGTTTCGACACTCAATGCCGTAAAGGTTCGCCAAGATTACCCTAGACCATTTCAGACAAATCTCGTTCTTAAAAACTTCCAGTGTTGGAGCATTCACAACTTCTGGAGGCAAGTCTTATTTTATTAAATCGATTTATAGGCCGCCCAATCCCGGAGGACTCTGATTAATTGTTTTCATTGTCAGGAAACCAGGCCTTTAGAGCGTTTCAAAACCGAAGGCCAATCTTATCCCTCCAAGGTTGAAGTTCCCCAGGGAGGGAGCCACCATGGAGAAGGCCCTACTTCAAGGTCCCACTTGATAGACCTTGTCAAGGTTAAGGACCCTACCACACATATCTGCAGGAAACACCGATTGGCAAAAATAAAAGTTATCTGATGGCCCATATTCAAAAGATTTAGATACCATATTTTTCAGAGTATAAGATGCACCGGAGTATAAGATGCACCAAGATTTTGAAGAGGCAAATTTTAAAAAAGGAGGTAGGTAGGTAGGTAGGTAGGTAGGTAGGTAGGTAGGTAGGTAGGTAGGTGGAGAGAAAGAGAGAGAAATACAGTAGGTAGGTAGGGAGAGAGAGAGAGTAGTTAGGTAGGTAGATAAAGGGATAGAGAGAGAGAAAGAAATAGACAGAGACAGAGAGAGAGTGTGTGTACGTAGGTAAGTAGCTAGATAGAGGGATAGAGAGAGAGAAATAGAAAGACAGAGAGAGAGAGAGAAATACAGTAGGTAGGTAGGGAGAGAGAGAGAGTAGTTAGGTAGGTAGATAGAGGGATAGGGAGAAAGAAATAGAGAGAGACAGAGAGAGAGTGTGTGTAGGTAGGTAGGTAGGTAGGTAGGTAGGTAAAGGGATAGAGAGAGAGAAATAGAAAGACAGAGAGAGAGAGAGAGAGAAATACAGTAGATAGGTAGGGAGAGCGAGAGAGAGAGTAGGTAGGTTGGTAGGTAGGTAGAGAGATAGAGAAATAGAGAGAGAAATACAGTAAATAGGTAAGTGTTTCTGCTGGCACAGCACTTGATCAATCTAATTCTCATCAATCAGTTAAAGAGGTTTCCAAAAGGAAAAAAAAAGTTTTTGCACTCTGCAAACCTCCCAAAAACGGCCTGTTTTTTTGCGACAACAGGCCTGTTTTTTTGGTCAAAGAATGCATGCATAGCCTTAAGGAGGCTTATAGAGTGCTGCTGGGGGCTGGGGGGCAAAAACGGCCCATTTTTTGCTCATTTCTGCCCTCCCCAGCCCCCAGGAGTTCTCTGAAAGCCTCCATAAGAGTATGCACAGCCATTTTGGTGAAGGAGGCGAGGAGGCAAAAAATGCTGTATTTGGTGTATAAGACGCACCCAGAGCTGAGGTGGCGCAGTGGTTAGAGTGCAGCACTGCAGGCTACTTCAGCTGACTGCAGTTCTGCAGTTCGGCTGTTCAAATCTCACCGGCTCAGGGTTGACTCAGCCTTCCATCCTTCCGAGGAGGGTAAAATGAGGACCCGGATTGTTGTTGGGGGCGATATGCTGACTCTGTAAACCGCTTAGAGAGGGCTGAGAGCCCTATGAAGCGGTATATAAGTCTAACTGCTATTTCTATTGCTATTGTCAGCCTCTTTTTTGAGGAAAAAGACTCAAAACTACTCTGAAAAATACGGTATGTCACATCAAGCACGTTTATAGTTTGTACGATGACAATTCGAGCTGGAATGCTCTATCCACTAGGGGTGTCAAACTCAAGGCTCGGGGGACCAGATCCGGCCCGTGGGGTGCATAGAACTGGCCCGCGGGGCCGTCTCGGAGACAGCGATGGAACGGCCCCCAGTGCCACTGCCAATGAAAACGGAGCTCGGGAGAGTCACACGCAACTCTTCTGAATTCCCTTTTTTGCTGGCAGAGTATCACAGGAGGCCCCTGCAGGCATCCCAACACAAATGATGTTGAGCTGCCCACGTTCTCCCCCCCCCATCAAACAACCCAGATGTGGCCCTCAATCAAGTCGAGTTTGACACCCCTGGAATATAGGCTGGGTTGGGGTCTCTCTGATCTACTTCATGCCTTATGCCACAGACGAAAAAGCAATGGACGTGCTTGAAAACAACACGAAGCGGATGTTCCTCTCACACACACACACACCCCGTGAATCTACAGATGTAAGACACGCCGCAACTACTCCCCCCCCCGCTATGTCCTGCGTTCCAGATGTCAGAGTTCTCCGCGAAGCTATCAGCACCACTTTAAAGTTATTAAAGGAACCAGATGGCCAAGTTTATAGCTCAGTTCTTAGGCTGTAATTATTTATAATCACTGGAGATCAAGTTTCATCAAACGTGACCCACCAGCCTATTAGCGCTCTGCAAAGATGGGAGGTTATAGCTCGATAAGTTCACTTAACAACCGTGTTAAGTGCAGTGATTCGCTTAACAAACACACGAGGCAAGGAAAAGTCGCCAAATGGAGCAAAACTCACTTAACAAAAGGTCTCACTTAGCAACAGAAAAGTGGGGTTGTAAGTCGAGGTATAAATAAAACAATGATGCAAGAGTGAAATGCTAATGCCAATTTTTAAAAAACTCTATGTAGTTATAATTTCTACTTAAATTTCATCAATGGAGGCAAATTGCCCAATGAACATCCATCCATCCCCCCCCAAATCCATCCATCATCCATCATCCACCCACCATCATCTGTAATCCTCTGTCATCATCCATCCATCCATAAATCATCATCCATCCATCATCATCCCTTCATCCCTCCCATCATCCTTCCATCCTTTCATCCACCCACCCATTATCCTTTTATCTACCCACCCATTATCCCTTCATCCATCCATCCATCCTTCCATACATCCAATCATCATCCATCCATCCATCATCCCTCCATCCCTCCATCATCCATCCTCCCCCACCCATCATCCATTCATAAATCATCATCCCTCCCTCCCTCCATCCATCTATCCATTCTCCCCACCCATCATCCCTTCATCCCGAGGTGGTGCAGTGGTTAGAGTGCAGTACTGCAGGCTACTTCAGCTGACTGCTATCTGCAGTTCAGCGGTTCAAATCTCACCGGCTCAAGGTTGACTCAGCCTTCCATTCTTCCGAGGTGGGTGAAATGAGGACCCAGACTGTGGGGGCGATATGCTGACTCTGTAAACCGCTTAGAGAGGGCTGAAAGCCCTATGAAGGGGTATATAAGTCTAACTGCTATTGCTATTGCTATTGCTATCCCTCCATCACCATCCCTTCATCCATCCATCCCATCATCATCCATACATCCACCCATCATCCATACATCCATTCATAAATCATCATCCATCCATCCATCCATCATCATCCCTTCATCCATCCATCCATCCATCCATCCATCCATCCATCCATCCATCCATCCATAAATCATAATCCATCCATCCATCCATCCATTCCCCCACCCATCATCCCTTCATCCATCCTTCCCTCCATCATCCTTCCATCCATCGTTCCATCCATCCTTCCATCCATCCTTCCATCCATCCATCCAGCCAGCCAGCCATCCACAATATCTCTCACACTTCTCTCTGAAATAATTCAATCTCTAAAGCATAAGTTCAATTCTTTTTTTCACCCCCCAAAAGTCTATAAGGTTTTCCGGTCTGCCCTAGATGCAGATATGGTCTTTTGACTGATGGAGGAAGTCAGTTTCGCTATCGCAGGAAATTCATCAAGCATTCGTCCGTCAAGGGTAGCAGCAGCGCCACCAAATCTTTCCATCTTTGAACCTATAAATAGCTTCACTGCAGTTATCAAACTTTAAAAACAAAGTTCCATTGTTTCTTTTTCCAGCTGTTTCTCCGTCAGTCCCAAAACAAATGCCTCCGGTTTCAATTGCATATTAATCCTAAATATCCTCTGAATTCATGGATTTGCAGCCAAATTTTTCCACTTTTCCTGTATGTAAAAACAAGAGTGATAAAAAAAAAAATCTCTTCCATCTCTGATCTAGATTTTCAGATTTAAGGAGGTCCTCAATTTACGAAGATAACCGAGCCCAACATTTTTATGTTGCTAAGTGGGGATATTTGTTAAGTGAGTTTTGCTCCATTTTATGACCTTTTTCCAGCCCCTGTCATTAAGTAAATCACTGCCATTGTTAAGTTAGTCATGCGGTGGTTAAGTGAATCTGGCTTCCCCCACTGACTTTTTCTCGTCAAAAAAGTCGTAAAAGAGGATCACTGTGACTCCAGGGGGCGTGGCCGCCATCATAAATATGAACCAGTTGCCAACGCCGAAAAACGGTCATAAGCGGGGGTAGGCTGCTCTGGGTTTGGCCAGGTTCGGGAGAACCCATAGCTAACTGTGGTGGCCCAGCAGGAGCCTTTGGAGCTGCCACCAGACTCCGACAGCGAGGGGCCCTATGAGTCGGCTCTGGAGGATGTGAAGGACCCTGGACAAGGTTCCGACTCCGAGCAGGGCGCAGAGAGGCTGGTTGGCCACCAGGAGGTGCCTAAGCCTTGGACCAGTGGGGAGGAGACAAGGGAGAGTGAGCCTGAGTTGTTCCTGGATGCCCGGCATCGAAGAGCTAATAGGTGTAAGGAACAGGTGTGCAGTTACAGGAGGTAATTGCACTCAGCTGGTGGGCATTAGGCTCCTCTCCAGACTATAAAAAGGCTACTTGTGCCCACACCCCTCTTTGCAGAAATCAACACAGGATCGAATGTTGGAGAACATTGTTAGGAGCTTGGCAGGCTGGATTTCTGGATTTCCTTATCTGTGTTTATTGCTGCCCAAGTTTCTCTGTGCCGGGTGGCTGCCAAGGACCTGTCTGTCTGTTAATTAAATGCCGTAACTTATCACTGGATCGGAGTGCACTTTGGTGTGGAACGAGGGGGGTCAGAACAGCTAACATTATGGCTGGTTGCAAGTCCCACCACTGGCTGGCCCCGCCCACCCTTCCACCCCATCCCGCCACTCCCAGGAGACTTCCACAGCCCGTTTTGGATGCGGGGTAGTGCATGGCCTGCCCGGAGGAGGGGAAACGGGGCTCCCGGAAGGGCTCCGGAGGTGGGGGAGGCAGTTTTCACCCTCCCGGAGGCTCGAAAAAAGCCTCTGGAGCCTTGGGAAGGTGATAATGCAAGCTGGGCCATGATACAGGAGGACAAGTAGGCCACGCCCATCATGGCCACACCCACCCAGCAACTGGGCAGAGACCCCGTTGCTGAAATTTTTGAAGCCCACCCCCGGTCATAAGTCACTTTTTTCCACCACCGCTGGAACTTTGGTCACTAAATGAACTGTTTTAAATCAAGGAAAACCTGTATACGTCCCTGAAAAAAGGAAATATGCAATTGTTTTAACAAAAAAGTTTGGGCTGGGGAAGTACATTCACCATCAAGGTTCCTTTGCATGAATTTTTTTGAAATTGTCCCCGGTTTGACTCAACTTTTGAACTAAACATTCTTACAAGAGAACCAAGGATAATTTTAGAGCTGTGTTTTTCTATGTCTTTAACACATTTTTTTGCAAAAATAAAAATAATAAAAACATTTAAGAGTGATTTATTAAACTGTGCCTGGAAATAAACTGGCAGCCAGCACAAATTTTTTTGCCACTGATGAAATGCGTTTAGTACTCTTTGTCCCTGTTAAAAACCACCAATTCTATTTTGATCCAAATATATATTCTGATTAATCGTTATGTATAGATAAAGATAAATATGAAGTTATGTATCAGATATGTATAAAGCATAGATATGTTTCAAACATACATGTTCCTTTCATGAACAGGCTATGACCAGTTCTGGTCACCAGAATATAAAATATTTAAAAACTTGAGAATTTAGACTATTTCTTTCTTCTTTCTTTCTTTCTTTCTTTCTTTCTTTCTTTCTTTCTTTCTTTCTTTCTTTCGTCCTTCCTTCCTTCCTTCCTTCCTTCCTTCCTTTCTCTTTCTTTCTTTCTTTCTTTTTCTTTCTTTCTTTCTCTCTTTCCTTCCTTCCTTTCTTTTTCTCTTTCTTTCTTTCTCTTTTTTTCTTTCTCTTTCTCTTTTTTCTCTTCTTCTTTCTTTCTCTCTCTCCCCCTCCCAACTCTCTCTCTCTCACACACACCACTCTGAAAAGTGATTTATGACCACTTGCAGCCTATTATTATTATTATATACTTTATTCATTAAACCTGAAACTTAGTCAACTGAACATTCAAAAATGCATCACAAATACCAGTGACTGGTGCTAATGGTTGATACTGGTTGCTGCCAGCATCCTAGGTATCAAATTATTATTATTATTATTATTATTATTATTATTATTATTTACTTTGTTCATTAAACATGAAACTCAGCCAACTGAACATTCAAAAATGCATCACAAATTGACTGGTGCTGATGGTTGATACTGGTTGCTGCCAGCATCCTAGGTATCAACCAAGGACCTTCTTAAAATATAAGATGTTCCGAGCAGCGCAATTTTTTGCAGCTCCGCTGGTGTTTATTGCAGGAAGCTGCAATTTCTGGATGTATCTTGTAAAATTCATGGACATGGTGCCAAGTGCCCCGATGAGAACGGGTACCACCACCATCATCATCATTATGTAGTTAATCTTTGGTGAGATTCACAGCCTTTGCGGCTGGTTGGTAGCTCAACAGCTCGAGCCCTAACCAAGGACCTAGGAACCGTTAAGGTAACGTCGGAGGATATAAACTGTTCCAAGTAGGGTGGATTTTTTGTAGAATCAGAATGTTCAAGTCTGATAAATTCAGAATTTCCAAATAGCGACGTAACCCTTTGGGTATTGCTCCAAGGGCTCCAATTACAATCGGGACAAGACACGATTTCTTTTTCCACAGTCTCTCAACTTCAATTTGCAAGTCCCGGTACTTTGTGATTTTTTTTCTTGCTCTTTATCTTCAATCCGTGCATCTCAGGGTGTTGCAATGTCAATGAACCATACTTCTTTCTTTTCAACTATTGTTATGTCAGGTGTGTTGTGGGCCAAGTGCCTGTCAGTCTGGACTCTGAAGTCCCACAAGATCTTGACTTTCTCATTCTCTAAAACCTTCTCAACCTGATGTTCCCAGTGGTTTTTGCTGTACTCAAATCCAAACTTCTGGCACAATTTCCAGTGCCACAATAATAATAATAATAACAATAACAACAACAACAACAACAACGGATACATTAAAGAAAGAAACAGAGTCACTAATCCTGGCTACGCAAGAACAAGCTATCCGCACAAATACCATTAAGGCCAAAATCGAAAAATCCTCTGATGATGCCAAATGCAGACTTTGCAAAGAAGCTGATGAAACTGTTGATCACATACTCAGCTGCTGTAAAAAAATCGCGCAGACTGATTATAAATTGCGGGACAATTCAGTAGCACAAATGATCCATTGGAATTTGTGCAAAAATTATAATATTAAAACAGCAACAAACTGGTGGGAACATCAGCCTGAAAAAGTCACCGAAAATCAGATGGTCAAGATCTTGTGGGATTTCCGTATACAAACGGACAAAATACTGGCGCATAATACACCAGACATCACACTGGTTGAGAAAAATAAGGTCACAATCATAGACATCGCAATACCAGGTGATAGCAGGGTCGCCGAGAAGGAACATGAAAAAATCGCAAGATACCAGGACTTAAAAATCGAAATTCAACGACTATGGCACAAACCAGCAGTGGTAATTCCAGTGGTAATTGGCACACTGGGTGCTATCCCAAAAGCACTGGAATTACATTTAAAACAGTTAAAAATTGACAAAATCACCATCAGTCAAATGCAAAAAGCCGCACTGCTTGGATCTGCACGCATATTGCGAAAATACGTTACGACGTCCTAGGCCCCTGGGTGGGGCCCGACTAGTAACCAATGCCAAATCCAGCGAAGCAACTGGCCGCTGTGAGACAATTGTACAATAATAATAATTATGCCAACATTATCCATATTTTGCAGGCTAATCCAATGACACCCTATTCCTTCTGCTGATTCCTAGCCGGGGTCAAAATATTTGGGGTAAGTGTTTGCTGATAGCATGCAAAAACTTTCCTAATTGTCTGCCCCTTTTTAGCATTTCAGATGCCAGACTACATTAGTCACGGTGAGTTGGTTTTTGTTTCTGGGGCTATTAAAAAAACACGGTTGGCACTGAAACACAATCCCTATGGGGGGGGAAGGAAAACATTGTTAGGCTGGCACCTAACATTTCTTTCAGGACGCTTGATAGGTCGTGCAGGTCAAAATCCTAGACAACTGCAAGTCTTAACGGAATGAAAAGGGTAACAGAGTTGGGAGGGACCTGGGAGGTCTTCTAGACCAACCTCCTGGTCAAGCAGGGAAACCTATACCATCTCAGACCAAAAGCCTTCTTAAAAGGCTCCAGTGATGGAGTGCCTGCAGATTCTGGTGGCAAGCAGTTCCACTGATTAATTGTTCTAGAAAATTTCTCAATAGTTCTAGGTTGCTTCTCTCTTTGATTAGTTTCCATCCGTTGTTTCTTGTCCGGACTTCTGGTGCTTTGGAGAATAGGGTGACCGCCGCTATACCGGTGTGTGGGGGTACTTATATATATGGTGTACGTACATACATACATACATATATAGCAATAGCAATAGCAGTTAGACTTACATACCGCTTCATAGGGCTTTCAGCCCTCGCTAAGCGGTTTACGGAGTCAGCATATTGCCCCCAACAACAATCCGGGTCCTCATTTTACCCACCTCGGAAGGATGGAAGGCTGAGTCAACCCTGAGCCGGTGAGATTTGAACAGCCGAACTGCAGAACTGCAGTCAGCTGAAGTAGCCTGCAGTGCTGCATTTAACCACTGCGCCACCTCGGCTCTATATATAAAGATAAAGGTAAAGATTCCCTTCGCACATATGTGCTAATCGCTCCTGACTCTAGGGGGCGGTGCTCATCTCCGTTTTAAGGCCAAAGAGCCAGCGCTGTCCGAAGACGTCTCCGTGGTCATGTGGCCGGCATGACAAACTGGCACAAACCGACTGAATAACACCTCTGGTACTATTATCACCTGCTATAACAGGGGTGTCAAACTCAGTTTCATTGAGGGCTGCATCAGGGTTGTGCTTGACTTCATGGGGGGGGGGGGTGGCCAACTGGGTGGGGGTAGCCGACTGGATGCGCGGCACAGCTTGACGCCACTCCCCAAACTGCTGGCATGTTGCCTCTTTGCACTGCGTGGCCGAGGCGCCGCAGATACACCAGGTTGAAGGGACGCGGGACACCTCCTTACATTTTCCAGGACAGCCCCGCGGGCCAGATCTGACCACGTCGCAGGCTAGATCCGGCCCCGCGGGCACCGTGTGTTTGACACCCCTGTGCTATAACACGTAGATGGAGTACCAGGAGACGTAGAACTCCTGATATCCGGTGTAGGTCCTTCTTTGAGTTAACGGCATGGCCAACCGATGGAGTCACACGTCCCCAGTTCTCCACTTCCCACCTGCAGGCAGGGCAACAATGGGACATCTGTCCTCCCCAGAAGGTCAACGCTCTGCAGATGCCACGCTATGACACTCTGCAATTGTATCGAGAGGAGTTACGGGGGAAACAATGGCATCTGTCAATCACGGAGAGCGAAGGACAGCAGCCAACGCTTAACGGGAAATGCAACGGAGGCCCTGTGGTCAACTGCATTCCATTCCAAGGTCAACTGAAAACTCATAAACAGGTCCAGAGGGGACTTTAAAGAGGTCCCCCCCCTGACATTGGGGAAGGGGTAGAAGCACAGTTTTACACCATTACGGAGCGAGCTCTGATTCCTTTGTACCTTCATCCTGACTCTGTAGGAACATCGGCCGCTAAATATCACTGAGGAAATGTAGCTTGTTTTTTCTAAATAAATCCAGTCCACCGACCCATTCAGACTAGAATATCATCTGCTATTAGAAATTCTTTTCTAAAATCCATGTAGACGAGCAATCTTGCCTAAGGCTAAGCTTGTCTTCCTGCAGCAGAAAGTTTTGGTTGGAATGAAGAATAGGAATGGGAATGGGAATAGAATAGAATAAAATAGGAAAAGGAATGGAATGGATTGAAATGGAATGGAATAGGAATCGAATAGGAATAGGAAAGGAATGGAATAGGAGTAGGAGTAGGAATAGGAATAGGAACAGGTATAGAATAGAATAGAGAATAGAAATAGGAATAGCAATAGGAATAGAACAGGAATAGAATAGAATAGAATAGAATACAATAGAATACAGGAATAGGAATAGGAATAAGAATTAGAATAGAATAGAATAGAATACAATACAATACAATACAGGAATAAGAATAAGAATAAGAATAAGAATTAGAATTAGAATTAGAATAGAATAGAATACTCCAATCCCCTGTTATATTGTATACTCAGCAATATTGCTGATAACCACTATGTGGCAGTAAAGAGAAACAGGAAAACCCTTTTATGCCATCTATTGGCCATTTGGATTACTGCAGCCTATGCCAGCTTTCTCTAAGGATCAGCAGTTGTGAACTCAGAATGAGAAAAGGGGAAAGGATATATAATTGGTTTCTGGAATAAATCAGTTGGGATTGTGGATTTTCTCCAGAGAAATAGAATAGAATAACAGAGTTGGAAGGTACCTTGGAGGTTTTCTAACCCCACTGCTTAGGCAGGAAACCCTACACCACTTCAGACAAATGGTTATCCAACGTATTCTTAAAAAGTTCCAGTGTTGGAACATTCGCAACTTCTTGAGGCAAGTTGTCCCACTGATTAATTGTTCTATCAGCTTAATGAAATGAAGATTAATTGTTCATGTCTAGTTTTATGAAAAGAAGGACTAGGGGAGACATGATAGCAGTGTTCCAGTATCTCAGGGGTTGCCCCAAAGAAGAGGGAGTCAAGCTATTCTCCAAAGCACCTGAGGGTAGGACAAGAAGCAATGGGTGGAAACTAACCAAGGAGAGAAGCAATTTAGGAGAAATTTCCTAATCAAGGAGAGAAGCAACTTAGAACTGAGGAGAAATTTCCTGACAGTTAGAACAATTAATCAGTGGAACAACTTGCCTCCAGAAGTTGTGAATGCAACTTAGTAGCGTAGGGTTTCCTGCCTAAGCAGGGGGTAGGACTAGAAGACCTCCAAGGTCCCTTCCAACTCTCTTATTCTATTCTATACGCAACCATCAGGAACAATATCAACAATATCTTGGTATATATTTTCAGGGCTAAGAATAAACCCAGTTCAACTAAAGATTAGAAGGTAGGCTGAGACATATAGTTTAGCCATACACAAATAAAATTTGGTGAAGGCTCAGTGAATCTTATCACTGTGAACTAAAATGGACATATTTGTGGAGGGGGAGAGGGGAGAGAAGAGGGGAAAAATTCAGTCTGGAGATGCGAGTTTAGATGAAGAATCCAAGACGGATGAAAATTGGAGTCCCTTCACCGAGGAATAGTGGGACGTTGTAGCTTGAAATGCAGCCGTTCCCCTGGCTCCGGCTCTGGCCTCCCACTGGATGAATGGGGTGGGAGGATATTTGGCTGAAGGTTTCTCCTCCACCCTGTCCTGGCGCTGGGACTTTTTCTTCTGTCCTCCAGGGGTTTTCCACTTCCCTCCGTATCTTGCCTCCCTCAGATCTTCCAACTGTCCCAGCTGCTTTCTCCTACACTGCACTTAGAAAGATCCGGAGGAAGAGGAGGAGGAGGAGAGGGGGAAAGAGGGGGAGGAGGGAAAGAGGGGCGAGGAGGTGGAGGGGAGAGGGAGAAAGATGGGGAATGGAGAGGGGAAAAGAGGGGGAAGGGGGAGGAGGAGAAGAAGAAGAGGAGGAGGAGGAGGGGGAGGAGGAGAAGAACAGAAGAAGAACAGGAGGAGAAGGAGGGGGAGAGGAAGGAGGAAGAGAAGGAGGAGAACAGAAGAACAGGAGGAGGAGGAGGAGGGAGGAGGAGAAGGAGAAAGAGGAGAAGAACAGAAGAAGGAGGAGGAGGAGGGAGGAGAAGGAGAAGAACAGAAGAACAGGAGGAGGAGGAGGAAGAGAAGGAGAGAGAAGGAGAAGAAGAAAAAGAACTGAAGGAGAGAAGAACAGAAGGAAAAGGAGAAGGAGGAGGAGAACAGAAGGAGAAGAACAGAAGAACAGAAGGAGGAAGATAGGAGAATTGGATTGGCGAATAGGATGACCCCCTACTATACTGTTGTGTGTGGGGGGTATATATATGGTGTATATACATACATACATACATTCATAAAGGTAAAGGTTCCCCTCGAACATATGTGCTAGTCGTTCCCGACTCTAGGGGGCAGTGCTCATCTCCGTTTCAAAGCCGAAGAGCCAGCGCTGTCCGAAGACGTCTCCGTGGTCATGTGGCCGGCATGACTCAACACCGAAGGCGCACGGAACGCTGTTCCCTTCCCACCAAAGGTGGTTCCTATTTTTCTACTTGTATTTTTTACCTGCTTTCGAACTGCTAGGTTGGCAGAAGCTGGGACAAGTCACGGGAACTCACTCCGTTACGCGGCGCTAGGGATTCGAACTGCCGACCTGTTGCCCCCCCCCTTCTTTGTGGCAACCAAGAAGGCAACCTAACTAGGTTTGGACAATGGACAGGCTACCTCCAGGCCAGTTTTGGAGATCAAGATCGTTTCTGAGAAGTTGAGAATGCTGAAGATCAAACGGTCCCTTATTTGAACGCTGTTCTTTCTCCTAAGCCAGGAATGTCCAAACTTGGGAACTTTAAGACTTCCCCAGGAATTCTGGGAGTTGAAGTCCACAAGTCTTAAAGTTCCCAAGTTTGGACACTCCTGTCCTAAGCCAATTCAAACAGAGGATCACTCTTAAGACCTACAAATGAAGCAGGGGAGCCACATTCCACCCGAAGAAGAAATACACGCTTGTCAATAGAACTGTTTTTCCCCGACTTGTTTTTCCGCCAGCTCAAAGCGACGGAGAAATTAATATTTTCTTGTTGCCAAAGCATCAGGGGAAAAAGTGCTAGGCTTCCAAGCGGTTGCCCAATTGATCAGGAAAATTTCAAAACTGTGACATGCAGCTCCCTCCTGCAGGAACGCCAAGAAGCAAGGAATTGGGTAAATGACTCAGGACTTAAATTTTGCTTTCTCCCCTTGGCCAACGTATTGTTTTCCGCATGTTGTTTTTTAACGCGTCGCCTTCCACAAACATGAGGGCTAGAAACTCAATTTCAAATGTTTTAAAAAGTCGGGGCCAACTGCCGCGAAGGGAGACGGCTCTGTGTCAGGGATGGCTAACTTTTTGGTTGTCACGGGCCGAAAGGGCACACATGTGCACCAGTGGTGGGTTCTGGGCCCCGTCGCAACCGGTACGCCGCACCCGGGCGTTGTGGTCGGGCATGCGCGCCACGCACATGTGTGCATGCCACTGCCCTGTGACACCCAGCTGCCCGGCGGAGGTCGCGCAGTTGCTGCAGGCGGTGCATACATGCGCAATTAGCCAGTCATGTTATAAAGAGCTACGGAACGCGGGCGGGCAGGTGGGTCAAATGGTACAGTGGCCGCTGCTCCCGGCTACTACTGGTACAGCCGTAGCGGGCGGAACTGCCCGGAACCCACCACTGGGGTGCATGCACCCACATCCATAATGCAATAGGTGTGTGACCTCCCCGCCCTGCCCCTCCTCCGCGCATGAATACTCGACCCCCCCTGCACCTCTTTTTTGGCCTACTAGGCCTCCCTGCAGCCTCCTGGGACCAGAAACAGACTGCGGTGCGGGGGGGCACCCCACATTCCCACAGCCCCTTTTTGGGCCTCCTGGGACCAGAAACAGGCCACGGGGGGAGGGGCGTGGCACCCTTCCCATGGTCCCCAACCTCAGTGCATGCATGCATGACCCGCCCCCACGCATGCGCACATTTCTCCCACGTGCGCCTCGCCCCCCCACGCGTGACAGAGACCCAAAAATCACCTGGCTGGCAGAAGGCACGTGCGCATGCACCAGTGGTGGGTTTCAGGCGGTACGCCCCAGTACAGGCGTACTGGAGCCTACTCAGAGAACCGGATACCGTTCTGGTACAGTGCTCTGGAAGGTCTGCCTGCCCGCCTGAGCTCCTTACCGGTCTTTTAAGTCTTCACTGAGCAGCTGGAGCGTTGCGGAGACTCGTGGTGGCGCTAAGACACATGCGCACGCTGCGTGCGTCCATGTGGACACCGGCGGGCCCGTTCCCACTGTACTGGCTGTGGCACGTATTCCATAGGTTTGCTATCACGGCTCTATGCTGTCGAGCTTTTTAAACACTCTCCTGCGTTGTGCTGCCTTTTGATACTTCCTAAACTTATTTTAAGGTATGTATTTTTATTATTCTGTTTTAATGGCCCACCAGCCGGAGTGACTTTCCTGAGATGGGCGGCTGTCTAAATTTAATTTCATGAATTAATAAATGCTCAAATACTCCCTGCGTTGACTTTTTGATTGCTTTCAGGTTCGGTGTCTATTCACACAGCTGGAACGATTAAAAGCAAGGCGTAGGGATTAATTTGATTTGGGATTCTCCCTTTTTGCTCATGTATTCTGTAAAAAAAGAAAGTCTAAACTTTTTACTCTCGGTCCTTAAGAGGGGAAAAGGAGAACACAAATCAAATTAACGGTAGCAATATTCGAAATGGGGAGAAAGATGTAATTAAAAGGTCGGGTGGTTCTTTGATAAAAGAAAAACTAACGCGTCCATAATAGTTCCTCAAACTTTTTAAAACAGCATGTTTTTTGTGACAAAATTACCACATTGTGGAATGTCGATGAATACGGAGGAAACAAAAAAATAGAAAAGAGTTTTCATTTCATTGGAAATTCTGCGCAGGCAGAAGAATCTCAAGCATTTTTAAAAGTGTCCAAAAATATTTAAAGAGGGACTAGCAATAAACTTCAGGAATTCCTTTTTTATGACCCTAAGTTAAATCGGAAAGTTTTTAGCTGCATTTTTTTTTTAGAAAACCAGAAAAACAATGGAATGTGGTAGGCCTAATATGACACACCTCAAACAATCATTTTGGGGGTTGGGGGGGGGAGAGTTAGATTGCATCGGGTTTTTTTTATTCTTTTAGTGAATAACTGGCATATTTTACTGAATTGGGCTCTTAAGAGGTCCAGTTTCCAAACAGGACTGTGTTGTGTTTGTGCAATATTTTAAACTTGGTTCCTGAAAATGCCCGGAATTTGTGCAAGAGAGTTAGTCCTCAACTTATAACAGTTTGTTTAGTGACCAATCCAAGTTACTGTCAGGGTTCTAAATAGCTTCCAAAAGTGAATCAGAGTCCAAGGCAAAGGATTCCTCAAAGTTCCAATTTATTTAAAAGAGCCATGTTGGCACATCTGTGAAAACCCGAATCTGAAAGCTTCTCGGTTTTCCCCACCCAGTTGAAAGTTCAAGCTTTCCCCCCACACCCACAATAGCAATAGCAGTTAGACTTATATACCGCTTCTTAGGGCTTTCAGCCCTCTCTAAGCGGTTTACAGAGTCAGCATATCGCCCCCACAGTCTGGGTCCTCATTTTACCCACCTCGGAAGGATGGAAGGCTGAGTCAACCCTGAGCCGGTGAGATTTGAACCGCTGAACTGCAGATAGCAGTCAGCTGAAGTGGCCTGCAGTACTGCATTCTACCCACTGCACCACCTCAGCACAAGTCCATCGCATGGTCCAATCTCCCACTGCCATGCTGGCAGCTTCCACCCATCCAGTTCCAGTCAGGTGCAGAGGTGCAGAGACAAAGGATGACCTTGGTTTTCTAGAAAGGAATTTTGTTTTGGCTACATATCATCTAACTCCGTACAATCCCCCCTCCCATTTTCCCACCATAGAAAATGCACAGTAGAAGAATAGAAAATGTGACAGGCCAAAGATCCCAAAGAAAAGAAGGCTGCAGGCCCGACAGTTACAATTGTATGGATAAAAGTGACTTATGACCGTTTTTCACACTTATGACCATTTCCCCATGGTGACGTGATTGACGTTTGGACACTTGACAACTGACTCACATTTATGACGGTGGCAGTGTCCCGAGGGGGAGGGTGTTCTGACAAGTAAAGTCAAGATTCACTTAACAACCGGGAGACTAATTTAACAACTGCAGTGATTCACTTAACAACTGTGGCAAGGAAAGTTGTAAAATGAGGCAAAACTCGCTTCAGTCAACTTAGCGACATCCATTTTGGGCTCAATTGTGGTCGTTAAGTTGAGGACTACCTGAACAGTAAATCACAACAGAGGCAATCATGCAACCTGCATCACCCCCATATGTGGCTAAGCGAGACAGTTGTTAAGTGAGTTTGGCTCCATTTTACGACCTTACTTGCCACAGTTGTTAAGTGAATCTGGCTTCCCCATTGGCTTTCCTTGTCAGAAGGTCGCAAAAGGAGGATCATGTGACCCCAGGACACTGTGCAACCGTCATAAATATGAGTCATTTGCCAAACATCCAACTTTTGATCATGTGACCATGGGGAATGCTTCAACAGTCATAAGTGTGAAAAACAGTTGTAAGTCACTTTTATTTGGGCCGTTGTAACTTTGAACGGTCATTAAATGAACTGTTGTTAAATCGAAGGCTACCTGTACTGAACTATGAGGCTACAGGGATAGAATGGTTAATATTTTAGCAGAAATGGATTACGGGAGGCATTATGAAGCTATTAAGAGTCTGGATAATTTAAGAAGTCCAGAATTAACAGCACAGCTATTATTAGGTCTAATCATGCTAAAGATCAACCACCGTCTATCCTTGTTCCACCTCAAAGCCCAATCAGGTGGAGATGGGTGCTCGCACCCACAATCTCCGATGATGTTTCCTTCTGCTTAGCTGGCAAAACACAAAGCAGGAAAATTCGGTCTTCCCGCTTGTAGAATCCACTGAAATCTGTACACACCACACACTGCGGTAGGTTAAATACTAGATTCTGTAATGGCTTCGTTCCTTATGCCATCCGTCTTGTAAATTCCCAGGATTCTTTTAGATAGATAAGATAGATAAGATAGATAGATAGATAGATAGATAGATAGATAGATAGATAGATAGATAGATAGATAGACAGACAGACAGACAGACAGACAGACAGACAGACAAAGAGAGTCAGATAGATAGATGATAGATGATAGATAGATAGATAGATAGATAGATAGATAGATAGATAGATAGATAGATATAGAGATAGAGATAGAGATAGAGATAGAGATAGAGATAGAGATAGATAGATAGAGAGAGAGAGAGAGAGAGAGGCAGGCAGGCAGGCAGGCAGACAGATAGACAGACAGACAAACAGATAGATAGATAGATAGATAGATAGATAGATAGATAGATAGATAGATAGATAGATATAGATAGACAGACAGACAGACAGACAGACAAATAGATAGATGATAGATAGATAGATAGAGATAGATAGATAGATAGATAGATAGATAGTCAGATAGATAGATAGATAGATACAGATGTACATAGATGATAGATAGATAGATAGATAGATAGATAGATAGATAGATAGATAGATAGATAGACAGACAGACAGACAGACAGTCAGATAGATAGTCAGATAGATAGATAGATAGATAGATAGATAGATAGATAGATAGATAGATAGATAGATAGTCAGATAGATAGATAGTCAGATAGATAGACAGACAGACAGATAGTCAGATAGATAGTCAGATAGATAGATAGATAGATAGATAGATAGATAGATAGATAGATAGATAGATAGATACAGATGTACATAGATGATAGATAGATAGATAGATAGATAGATAGATAGATAGATAGACAGATAGTCAGATAGATAGTCAGATAGATAGATAGATAGATAGATAGATAGATAGATAGTCAGATAGATAGATAGTCAGATAGATAGACAGACAGACAGACAGTCAGATAGATAGTCAGATAGATAGATAGATAGATAGATAGATAGATAGATAGATAGATAGTCAGATAGATAGACAGACAGACAGATAGTCAGATAGATAGTCAGATAGATAGATAGATAGATAGATAGATAGATAGATAGATAGATAGATAGATAGATAGATAGAGGGGGAGAGAGAGAGAGAGAGAGAGAGAGAGAGGGAGAGAGAGAGAGAGAGAGAGAAGCAGGCCACACGCACAGAAGAGGTTCTAAAAAATTTTGAAACCTACCACTGATGCTGACCCCATAACAACAAAGATGTTGAGATTTTGGGAAAAGTGCAGAGGAGAGCAACTAAGATGATTAAGGGCCTGGAGACTAAAACATACGCAGAACGGTTTGGGTTTGGCCAGTCTGGAGAAAAGAAGAACCAGGGGGGACATGATAGCAGGAGTCCAGGATTTGAGGGGCTGCCCCAAAGAAGAAAAAGGGGGTCAACTTATTTTCCAAAGCACCAGAAGGCAGGACTAGAAGCGATGGATGGAAACTAACCAAGGGAAGAAGAACCTGGAGTGAAGGGGGAAAAAACTTCCTAACAGTGAGAACAATTAACCAGTGGAAGAGAAGTTGCCTTCAGAAGTTGTGGGTGCTTCATAACTAGAGGTCTTTAACCAAAGACTGGGTAGCCACTTGCCTGAAATGTTATAGGGCAGGGGTCCCCAACCTTTCGGACCTCAGGGACCACTAAATTCATAATTTTAAATCCCGCGGGCCACTAATATGATCTGCCTAATGACCTGCTGGGTGGGCATGGCTAGGTGGTCATGGGATTGGGTGGGCGTGGCCAACTTGATGTCACTCATGTCGAGGGGCGCCTTGTCGGGCTCTACTTGCCCCTCCCCTCCCAACCACTCCTCTCCTGCCCGCCCGGGCTCCTTAGGGCCCCAACCGGAAGCAGTTGTTGGAGCTAAGCGGCTACTATGAGAAAGAGTTGGCAAAACAGCTCAGTTTAAATTGGATCTGAGCGAGAAGGAGGCTCAGCAGAAGCGCCTCACTGAGGACTACGAGCATAGGCTTTCCAAGCAGAGGGAAGACCTGCGGGAGGGCGAGGCCAGGTACCGGCGCCTGGAGGCTCAGCGGGCTGAGATGGTCAGCCAGTTCCAGGCAATGGAAGACAGATTCCTCCCATCCAGTTCCAGTCAGGTGCAGAGACAAAGGATGACCTTGGTTTTCTAGAAAGGAATTTTGTTTTGGCTACATATCATCTAACTCTATACAATCCCCCCTCCGGCTCTTCGCCACCAGTGGTGCTTCCCTCCAGCCTTCGCCCAAGGCCCCCCACCAGGAGGCTGAAGCAGACCCCAAGTCGGAATTTCTGCCCCCCTCTGACCCGCACAAAAAACCCCCAAAGGGGGAGACTCTCTGTAGCAACACAAGCGTTCATTGCACATATCCGTCCCAGGGGCCCCTAGTTTGAGGACCCCTGATTTAGTGCAATATACAAAAATGCAATTTTCTTTTCAGACTATCAAATTTTTCTCACGGACCACCAACTGGTGACCGCTGGTATAGGGTCTCCTGCTTGAGCAGGGGGTCAGACTAGAAGACCTCCAAGGTCCCTTCCAGCTCTCTTCTGAATTGAACTGAAAATGGGAGTGGGCTGCCTCTTATCTCAGCTCTCTCTCTCTCTCTCTGGCATTTTCCCACCTTAACTGGATGCCAGAGACCTAGGAGAAACGTTCTCTGTTCTTTCACCTTCTCCTTCGTTGCTAAGATTTTAAAGATGGTGCAGAGAGAAAGGTGCCTTCTCAATCTTGTCTATCTGTCCCACGGTGAGCTCCATTCCCTTTCAAGCCACAGTCGCTTGTACAAAGCTACCTTGTTTGAATGCTGCTTTAAATGTCTCGGATTTCAATTCACTTGGACAAAAGGCCTTCACGGCGAACATTTTCCCAAGCTTCTCTGGCCAAATGTTAATTTTACCTACTTGTTTCCTTTTTTAGGAGTCTCTGCTCTGCATCTACTCTTTCTGATAGCTGTTTTTTTTCAAGAAGTAAAGAAGATGTGATTGCTTTAGCAGGTTTGAGAACTGAGCAACCAAAATATCAGAATGATCTTTCTCTAGTCTAGAAAAACCAAGTTAATACTACGGGGAAACCTAGCTGGCTTGTCTTCATTCCTACGTGTTGAGATATACATTAGGTAAAGGTTCCCCTTGCACATACGTGCTCGTCTTTCCCGACTCTAGGGGGCGGTGCTCATCTCCGTGTCAAAGCAGAAGAGCCAGCGCTGTCCAAAGATGTCTCTGTGGTCATGTGGCCGGCATGGCTAAACGCCGAAGGCGCACGGAACGCTGTTCCCTTCCCACCAAAGGTGGTTCCTATTTTTCCCACCAAAGGTGGTTCCTATTTTTCCCACCAAAGGTGGTTCCTATTTTTCCCACCAAAGGTGGTTCCTATTTTTCTACTTGTGTTTTTTATGTGCTTTCGAACTGCTAAATTGGCAGAAGCTGGGAAAAGTCACAGGAGCTCACTCCGTTACGCGGCGCTAGGGATTCGAACCAGCAAACTGCCAACCTTTCTGATCGACAAGCTCAGCATCTTAGCCACTGAGTCACCTTTTGACATATAGATATAGGTATTTTGGAGGTTTGCTTTTAAGTATGCTCACAGAAAGATCTGCAGCCTGGCGCTCAAGACAAATGCACCATCAACAGATACACAGAGATAAACGACGTCTGCACACCATTCAAAAGAGACAATGCTTTAAAAAAAGGAAATAAAGAGATCAAAATGCCGCCTCATCACCAATCAAAACGCAAATTAACAATCAAGGAGTTACCAATTCGGACAAATAAAACAAAAGTAAGGAACCACGTTGACTCCCACCAACGCTGATAGGGCAAGGAACCAGAGAGCAGCAAGCCCATTCTCTTCTAGCGCTGATGATATTATCTAGTTGGGTCATGAAATGCCTGCAAGAAAACAACTAGGCTCAGAGAGCACCCTGTGCCCCGCAGTTCAACCGTGAATTTACAAATATTCTCTTCTAATAGAAAGATCTGCTGTCTACAATATAAGGCAGTAAATAGACACCTCCGAAATTCAAATGTTGGCTCAATCCTCAATCAACTGGGAATATTTTATTTATTTTACGTAAATTGCATGTTGTTGGGGCCCGCCAGCAGAGCTGTTAACAGATTCGGACAATGAGGAGGTTGGGGAGGAACCTGGGCCAGTCCTGGAGTCTGGGGAAGGCTCGGACGAGGGCTCTGCATCGGGGGCAGAGAGGGGACCAGAGCCGTCTGACAGTTATCAGCTGCCTTCGGAGTCAGACATCAGTGAGGCAGAAGAACAGCTGGAGCCTGTTCCCAGTGTGCGCATGCGTAGAGTTGCCAGAGGAAGGGAACAGCTAAAGAACAAGGGTTGACTTGGGAGTAAGGCCACAGGTGGACGGTGAATGGCCCCTCCCAGAGGAAATAAAAGAGGAGCGAAAGGGGAGTGGAGTTTGCAGGAGACAATTAGTTCGCTTAATTGGTTCGTGACTCTCCGAGACTCCTGGCCAAGTTCTGCAGATCTCAGGCTGGCAGCTCTCCAAGCCAGATAAGGTCTGTGACTGTAAATCCTCCATCGAAAGACTTTGGTGGATATGAATGAACAGAATTTACAGTTAATGAATAAAAGGGTTTTTTGTCGGGACAAGGAGTTTGCTTCATGCGCTTGGGAAGCCTCGGTCAGGACACAAGTGGAATGTGTTCTGAACGCCAATGTTGTCTAAAGGGAGGAGGGGAAGGTGTGTTAAAAGAGTTTTAAATCAACCATACAGAAAATGTATAGAATACATTTCCAAACTCCCACCACATTATTCTGCCAAAATCCTAGAATTATTAGAGGACAGCTAGGAAATACAAGCTCCCTTATCTGATGCCTTCCACTGATCATTCCAAGTTTCAGAGACAAACTGACGTTTCCGTGAAGGATTTATGAACGGTCAGCCGCTATTTTTACGACATGTTTTCTAATTTAATCAATCTTTAAAACTATTTCCGCGAATGCCAAGGGCTATAAGACCCAAGAAAACTTGGCTTTCCAATTTGGGATCAGAAAAAAGTCAAACTGGCCCCAAAATCACAGATGTTCATCAAATGGAATACATAGATAGATACATTATAAATATAAATATAAATATAAATATAAATATAAATATAAATATAAATATAATATAAATATAAATATAAATATAAATATAAATATAAATATAAATATAAATATAATATAAATATAAATATAAATATAAATATAAATATAAATATAAATATACATATAAATATTATAAATAATATAAATATAAATATACATATACATATACATACATACACATACACATACACATACACATACACATACACATACACATACACATACATATATATACATACATACATACATACATACATACACATACATACATACATACATACATACACACCAGGGGTGGGTTTCTCGCCCCGTTCCAACCGGTTCGATTGGAATGAGGCCGGCGGCGTCCTCGTGCACGCGCGCAGTGCACGCATGCGCACTAGCGCCTGTGCAATGCTCCAGCTGCTCCTGGAGGATCGCGCAGGCGCTGTATGCGTCCTGCGCATGCGGGGAAGCGCAGAACTCGTCAAAACCGGGTAAGAAACGCGGGCGGGCGGGTGGACCCTTCGGCGTTCCCGGAAGTTACTTACTTCCGGGTTCGCCGACCAACCGGTTCACAGGGACCACCGCGAACCGCCTGAAACCCACCCAATACACACACACACACACACACACACACACACACAAATGGCTGTGGGTATGTATGTTCCAGCATAACTCTGGAACGCCTTGAACAATTTCAACCAAATTTGGTACAGAGATGACTTACTCTCTGGAGAAAAATACTGTGGGGGTAAGATACCCTTAACGCCCCACGGGGTATGTGTTCTGTTAAGATACAGCCTGTTGTGCCTTAAAATGGCTTCTACTGTACCACCGTAAAATGGATTGGACTGTACAGTGCAGTGGAGTTGTCATGGTAACGGGCTTCACAGTATTCCACAAGGGGGCTCCTTCTGGTGAGGGGGAAAAATCCAACATTGGAAATTACGTTTGGTCTGGATATTTCCCCCCTATAAATAAATACCCAGGACAATGCCGGCTTTTCAGCTAGTATTAAATACATTGCAATAGCCGAGGTGGCGCAGTGGTTAGGGTGCAGTACTGCAGGCCACTTCAGCTGACTATTATCTGCAGTTCAGCGGTTCAAATCTCACCGGCTCAAGGTTGACTCAGTCTTCCATCCTTCCGAGGTGGGTGAAATGAGGACCCAGACTGTGGGGGCAATTTGCTGACTCAATTTGCTAAAAATCTGTAAACCGCTTAGAGAGGGCTGAAAGCCCTATGAAGCGGTATATAAGTCTAATAAATAAATAAATAAAATAAATGGCTTTACATTTTTTATTTCTTCTGGATTCTACAACTCAGGATTAAAACCGATTACCATCCTCTTCATCAGAAATACAACAGAGGCTTAAAAGCTGCCTAACTGGTTTGCTCAAGTAGCTCGCAATGATGTCCTTTTTGGCCCAAAGATGGATTGCTCGTTTGAGATTGTTAAAACATATCAACAAAGGTTACCAAGACGGACAGCTGATGGACACAGGAGTAAGGTTAAAAGTCACACCTCGGTGTGAGTAGCTCTTTATAAGGCCTTGATAAGGCCACACTTGGAATACGGCATCCAGTTTTGGTGGGCGCATTATAAAAAAAGATGTGGAGACTCTAGAAAGAGTGCAGAGAAGAGCAACAGAAATGATTAGGGGACTGGAGGCTAAAACATATGAAGAACGGTTGCAGGAACTGGGTATGTCTAGTTTAATGAAAAGGAGGACGAGGGGAGACATGATAGCAGTGTACCAATATTTGAGGGGTTACCATAAAGAAGAGGGGGTCAATTTATTCTCCAAAGCACCTGCAGGCAGGACGAGAGGCAACAGATGGAAACTAATCAAGGAAAGAAGCAATGTAGAACTACGGAGAAATTTCCTGACAGCTAGAACAATGAATCAGTGGAACAACTTGCCACCAGAAATTGTGAATGCTCCAACACGGGAGGTTTTTAAGAAGATTTGTCTGAAATCTTCGCCCCAGCTGAGCTCTACTGCGCCACACTTCCCACCGGCTAGCTGATTTTCGGGTCTCAGCAGTGCATGCGCAGAGGGTGACCCACGCGACCCATTTTTGTTCCCGGGAAGCTGCAGGGAGCCCTACTAGGCCCAAAATGGGGGTGCAGGGGTGGGTTGGTCATGCACACGCACACACACGCAGTTTGCATTATGGATGTGGGCACATGAAAGCGTATGCCCACACTGTGTGCCCACTGATGAAAAGGTTAGCCATCCCCAGAATCATGACACGACAAAACCGCGGTCCACTAAAGCGCGCCTGATTAAAGCACGTACGTGACGTCATCAGCAGCGCGACAAATACGACCGCGGAGAAAAAATGGCGCTTTAAAAAGCGCTTTTAAAGCAAGCCGATTCACGTAAAGATAAGGGTTAGGTTTAGGTTTAGGGTTAGGGTTAGGTTAACGATTAGGATTAGGTTTAGGGTTACGTTAAGCATTAGGGTTAGGTTTAGGGTTAGGTTAAGGGTTAGCGTTAGGTTTAGCGTTAGGTTAAGGGTTAGGTTTAGGGTTAGGGTTAGGGTTAGGTTTAGGGTTAGGTTTAGGGTTAGGTTTGGGGGGGTTAGGTTTAGATTTACACGTTAATTTTAACTTTACCGCTCACAGCGTGCTGTTTTCGTCGCGTTGTGATGACGTCACGTACGCGATTTCGTCGAGCGCGCTTTAGTCTACCGCGGTTTTGTGGTGGAACCCCCCAGAATAGGGTTTCCCGCTTTGAGAAGGGTTGGAGTAAAACAGGGGGTCAGCAACCTCCAGCTCCCTGTCGCCGGTCAACCCCACAATTGATAGGGCTTCCGGTTAGGACAGGTAGAGGAAAAAGGACGCTGCGCTAGGAGGAGACTCTATTGGTGGGGGGGAACCAGACTTCCAAGTCAGCTCCAGAATTGAATGGGGGGGCTTCCGGTTACGACCTTTCTGACTCTTTGACTGTTTAAGATTGCTGACCCCTGGACTAGAAGACCCCCCAAAAGGTCCCTTTCCGCTCTGCTATTCTGACCTCTTAAAATTCTCAGAAAGGATTTGAGAAAGGAACAAAGAGTAGAAGCAGAGGATTTCCTGGGCCATGGGGATTTTATGGGAACACTCACCCCCATAAAATAGGAAATTAATAGGCTTTGGGTCACATTAAACTGCCCGTTCTTTAATAGGCGCGATTAAATCACGTTATGACGTCAGCTTTCGTTGACTTTCAATACCGCCAAGCACGGTCGGCTACGCCAAAGAAGATACAAAACAGATTTTAAGCGTGATAGGAAGCAGATCCCAAAATGCCATCAAGAGAAGGAGCAGGCCTCGGCCATCTCCACGCAAAGCCCTCAAAGCCAAAACTCTTCATAAACAGATTCGTTTCACATTCCAGACAGAGAAATTCAGACATTTTAATTGACTGCATCTTGCTACGCTCTCCGTAAAATGCAGATAATTCTCTTTCTGGGCACAATTGAGAATATATCTGCCGAACAAAACTCTGCCCTGGCGACAGGAAAGGCATCTGGCTATTAAAATGCTCTGCTAACTCCCGTTCAGTTGCCCAGACTCCCCCCCCCCCCTGCAAGGGATTATGGGGTCGTTAAATGATGACGACGATGGTTCTTCCTTCAGCCAACAGGATAAAAATATAGGTAGCCCTCGGGTTACGACCACAATTGAGCCCAAAATTGATGTTGCAACGTGAGACGTGCGTTAAGTCAGCTTCTCTCGCCGAGGTCGTTATGTGAATCACTGCAATTGTCAAATTAGTAACACCGTTGTTAAGTGAATCTGGCTTCCCCGTTGACTTTGCTCATCAGAGGGTCGCAAAAGGGGATCACGTGACCCCGGGACAAAGCAACCGTCATAAATATGAGTCAGTTGCGAAGTGCCTGAATTTCGATCACATGACCCTGGGGATGCTGCAACGGTCATTAAGTGTGAAAAGCAGTCATACGTCACTCTTTTCAGAACCGCCGTAACTTTGAACGGTCACTAAGTGAACTGTTGTAAGTCGAGGACTACCTATATTGCCTGTCTATAGGTGGTCCTCGACTTACAACAGTTTGCTTAGTGACTGTAAGTGACTTGTGACCATTTTTCACACTTACGACCACGGTAACATCCCCATGGTCATGCATTTTTCAGTGCCATTGTAACTTTAAACCGTCACTAAATGAACTGTTGTAAACCGAGGACTATTTGCAACCTCTAAAGTCACTGAATTCTGCGCCATTATTTGTACGATAACATTACTTAGGAGTGGAATGTCTTAGAATATTTTTTTACCTGGATTTATTTTAGCAGCTACGTTCTTAATTATTTTTAGACTCCATTATTCTTATTTTCTTTACATATATTTACAAATAGAATTCATTATTCTATTCTACTCTACTTTACTCTACCCTACTCTTCATTATTCTATTCTATTCTATATACTCTACTCTACCCTACTCTTCATTAGTCTATTCTATTCTATATACTCTACTCTACCCTACTCTTCTTTAGTCTGTTCTGTTCTGTTCTGGTCTATTCTATTCTACCCTACACTACCCTACCCTACCTTACATTCTGCTCTGTTCTGTTCGGTCGAGTTCGGTCCAGTTCTGTTCCGTTCCATTTACTTCTCTCCTCTCCTCTCCCCTCTCTTCTCTTCATCAGTTATATTTGAGTGTTGCATATCAAGTACCATGGCTGAGTGTTTCTGGAATCTTGAATTAAGAAATTAATCAACTTCCTAACAGTGAGGACAATTAACCAATAGAACAGAAGTTGCCTTCAGAATGCTTCATCACTGGAGGTTTTTAAGAAGAGACTGGACAACCACTTGTCTGAAGTGGTAGAGTCTCCTGCTTGAGCAGGGGGCTGGACTACAAGACCTCCAAGGTCCCTTCCATCTGATTGATGGATTGATTTAATCTTTGCTTGACCGGTCCCATATCTGAGCTGACCACCTGTTGTGAGAACGAATCCCCTGGCCGTCTCCAAAATAGGATGAAGCTCAGTTGCTCTGAAATCCAGTTTGAGCTGGGCAGAGTCTTCACTCAACGCGCTCATCACGAGCGTTCGGGAAGCCAACCACAACACCTTCTCAAGCTGGCTCCCCAAGGATGCCAATCGGCCTCCGGGGATGGACAAATATGGAAACGAAGCTTAACAAACAACTTAAGGGTGGAAGCAAAATGAGAATAAATGTGGGTTCGTTATTTAAAGAGATGCTGAGTGGTGAAGAAAGAAAACACGTTTTATTTTAAAAGAAAGTTAAAAATGCACAGCCAAAACTCCCTAACAAAAGTTTTTAACCCAGTGGGAGGGTGAAGAAGAGATGGGCATAAGTTTCTGGGGGAAGTTATTTAACATTTGACATGTTTCAGAGGCTCACCTGAAGAAGAGATAGAAAGATGATAGATAGATAGATAGATAGATAGATAGATAGTAGATAGATAGATAGATAGATAGATAGATAGATAGATAGATAGATAGTAGATAGACAGACAGACAGGTGTGATAGAGATAAACATAGATGATAGAGACAGACAGAAAGACATAGTTTATGGAGATAGGAAGACATAGACAATAGAGACAGACAGACATAGATGATAGAGATAGAGAGACATATATAATAAACAGACAGACAGATGAGAGAGATATAGAAAGGCATAGATGATAGAGATAGACAGACAGACATAGATGATAGTGACAGACAGACAGAGATCATAGACACAGTCAGAAAGGACAGAGATGATAGAGATAGAGACACAGATAGACAGGCATGGATGATTGACAGACAGACAGACATAGATGATAGAGTCAGAAATACATAGATGATATAGGCAGACAGAGATGATAGAGTCAGACAGACAGACATAGATAATATACATAGATGATACAGATAGACAGACAGGCAGGTGAAGAAGTAGAAGATATAAAAGGATAAGGAAGGAGATAAGGATGAGGAAGAAAGTGAAGGAGGTGTAGCTAGATAAGGAGGAAGGAGGAGGAGGAGGAGGAGGAGGAGGAGGAAAACAAGATATTGCTGAGGAAGAAGAAAGAGAAGGAGATGTAGATAGATATGGATGAGGGAAGAGAAGGAGAAGATAGATAAGGAGGAGGAGGAGGAAGAAGAAGAAGAGAAAGAGAAGGAGGAAGGAGGAGATAGATAAGGCTAATTAGGAGATGAGGAAGGAGGAGGAGGAGGAGGAGGAGGAGGAGGAGGGGGAGGAGGAAAAACAGAAGGAAAAGGAGAAGGAGGAAGAAAACAAGATATTGCTGAGGAAGAAGAAAGAGAGGAGGAGGAGATAGACAAGGATGACAAACGAAGAGGGGGAACCATGTTAGGTGATTTTGGGTATTTAGTCTCACAATCTTCTTTTAAGTTACCATTTTAACAGCTATGATAAATAGCCTTTTAGGTGCTCGGAAGTCTGTTTGCAAAGATGTTAAGGCTGTAAAAACCTCTTCTTGCCACTGAGTAATTGTTACAGGGGGGAAAGTTAGCTAAATAAAACGTCAGAGTAAAGCAGTTGTAAGATTAAAGGCGGCTATTTATCTTCGATTCCGAGTGCAGCTCATTTTTTAAAAAGAGGCTTATTAAAGTTTTTTTTTCTGAGGGAAAAGATGAAGAGATGAACAGCATATAAATTTCATAAATATCAAGCTAAACCAAAATAAAATATAAAAAAATAAAATAAAATAAATAATGAAATAAATAATAATAAATAAAATAGTAACAATAAAATAATATAAAATATAAAATGAAAAATAATAAAATAATGAAAGAATGAAAGAAAGAATGAAATGAAATGAAACAAAAATAAAATAAAATAAACAAAATAAAAAATAAAATAAACAAATAATAAAAATTAATAATAAATAAATAAATGAGAGTAAAATAATATAAAATATAACTTGAAAAATAATAAAAATATAAAATAACAAATCTAATAAATAATAAATAAATAAATACAGTAAAATAATAATAAAATAATAAAATACAGTAAAATAATAATAAAATAAATAATAAAATAATAACTAATAAAATAATAAAATAACTAATAAATAACTAATAAAATAATAAAATAATAATAAAATAATAATAAATAAATAATAAAATAAATAAAATAAATAAATAAAATAAATAAAATAAATAAAATAAATAAAATAAATAAAATAAATAAAATAAATAAAATAAATAAAATAAATAAAATAAATAAAATAAATAAAATAAATAAATAATAAATAAAATAATAAATAAAATAAATAATAAAATAAATAAAATAAATAAAATAAAAAATAAAATAAAAAATAAAATAAAAAATAAAATAAAAAATAAAATAAAAAATAAAATAAAAAATAAAATAAAAAATAAAAAATAAAAAAAATAATAAAATAATATAATAAATAATATAATAAAATGCACCGCTCTTTCCTCAAGCTTTTTAGTGCATCCCCAACAGCCGCTTCAGGCCTCCCTTCCTCAAAATGTCTAAATCGGGTAAAAAACATAAATTCCCCCCAACTGTATAACAACAACAACAATTTATTATGACAGCTTTAGACCGTATAGAATAGCTTTTCAAAGAATGGCTCTTCCCACACAAAAGCCTGGAGCAGCTGCTGGCCGAAGTCCATCCATGTCAGGCCTCAGATCAAAACATGGCATAGCCCTTTGCGATGACAATCAAAATTTTTTTTAAAATGTCCGTTGGAATCAGATGCAATGCGATAGCCTTTAGTAACGCACTACGCAAAATTGACCGAGGACTTGCAAGAGGGAAAGGGCCTTTCTTCCTCACAACCTTCTGGGAACGCCTCAGTCTTGAACCTTGCTGCTTATTTGTTTGTTTATTTATTAAATTTATCTGCCGCACATCTCGATCAGAGGTGGTTCCCTACCAGTTCAGCCGAGTAGGTAGTAACTCGGCCTGTCACGCCCCCAAACCGCTTCTCTCGGCGGCGCCACAGCCGCCACCATCTTGTTTTTTAGTTCTGTGCATGCGCAGAAGCAATTCTTTTAGTACTGTGTATGCACGGATAGCGCGTCCCTGAGAGAATCGGCAGTAGCGGCAGCCGGAACCCACCCGATCTTGATGTCACGTGACTCCCGGCGGCTTTCGATGTGATTAAAAACAACATTATCCGAGCATCCAAGTGTTGATCACGTGACCCGGTGGGATGGGGAGGGAATGCATCGACGGACACTAAATTGGAAAAACGGTCCCAAGTCCCAATTTCTTTCAGTGTCGTCGTAACTTGGAACAGTCACTAAACGAACGACTGCAATTCGAGAACTACCTGCAAACTCTTTTTCCCAATTCTTTACGGCGAGTTCAACGGTTTTGTCCGACACAACAGCTTCACCCTTATTTTGATTTTGTTTTTTCTGTGGAACCCGACCAATTTTTCAAGGGCTCTCCTGCTCTTCGGTAGTGCATCCAGTTTTGGTCACCACACTATAAAAAAAGATGTGGAGACTCTAGAAAGAGTGCAGAGAAGAGCAACCAGGATGATGAGGGGACTGGAGGCTAAAACACAGGGGTGGGTTTCAACCGGTTTGCGGCGGTCCCCGCGAACCAGTTGGTCAGCGAACCCGGAGGTAAGTAACTTCCGGGAACGGCGAAGGGCCCGCCCACCCGCCTGTGCTCCTTACCCGGTTTTGACGAGTTCTGCGCTTCCACGCATGCGCAGGACACATACAGCGCCTGCGCGATCCTCCAGGAGCAGCTGGAGCATCGCACAGACGCTAGTACGCATGCGTGCACTGCGCGCATGCACGAGGACGCCGCCGGCCCCGTTCCAACCGAACCGGTTGGAACGGGGCGAGAAACCCACCCCTGCTAAAACATACGATGAACAGTTGCAGGAACTGGGCATGGCTGGTCTAGGGAAGAGAAGGACCAGGGGAGACACGATAGCAGTCTTCCAATATTTGAGGGGCTGCCCCAGAGAGAAGGAAGGGGGTCAAGCTATTTTCCAAAGCACCTGAAGGCCAAACAAGGAATAATGGATGGAAACTGACCAAGGAGAAATTCAACCTGGAAATAAGGAGAATTTTTTCCAACACTGAGAAGAATCCACCAATGGAACAGAAGTTGACTTCAGAACTGGTGGCAGCTTCATCCCTGAAAGCTTTTCAAGAAGAGACTGGACTGCCCTCTGTCAGAAATGGTGCAGGGTCTCCTGCTTGGGCGGAGGGTTGGACTAGATGACCTACAAGGTCCCTTCCAACTCTGTTAAGAGCGCTTGATCCACTCAACATCTGAAAATTCTCTAGCCTGTAAATTCTCCCCTCTGAGGTCAGAATGGGCCAGAGAGGGGCTAGTAAAAGAGTTTGCTGATTTTTTTTTGAGAATAGAATAACAGAGTTGGAAGGGACCTTGGAGGTCTTCTAGTCCAACCCCCTGCTTAGGCAGGAAACCCTACACCACTTCAGGCTTATCCAACATTCCCTTAAAACCTCCAGTGTTGGAGCATTCATAACTTCTGGTGGCAAGTTGTCCCAACTGATAAATTTTTCTAACTGTCAGGAAATTTCTTCTTAGTTCTAATTTTTTTGACCATGAGAACAATCAACCCATGGAGCAGAAGTTGTGGGAGCTTCATCTCTGAAAGCTTACAAGAAGAGGCTGGACTGTCGTCTGTCAGAAACGGTGTACGGTCTCCTGCTTGTTTGGTGGGTTGGACTAGATGACCTACAGGATCCCTTCCAACTCTGTTAATCTGTAATCCTAAACACTTGGGCCTTTAATCCTTTCACTCGGACCAAAATGCCAGATAATTTGTAATCTTTCATTTTTCCGAGTCTTTCCCTTACTCTCTGTCAAAATGTTTTCTCTAGTTTAATATTCGAAGGAGCCGAGGTGGCGCAGTGGGTTAGGGTGCAGTACTGCAGGCCACTTCAGCTGACTGCTATCTGCAGTTCGGCGGTTCTAATCCCACCGGCTCAAGGTTGACTCAGCCTTCCATCCTTCCGAGGTGGGTGAAATGAGGACCCGGATTGTTGGGGGCGATATGCTGACTCTGTAAACGGCTTAGAGAGGGCTGAAAGCCCTAGGAAGCGGTATATAAGTCTAACTGCTATTGCTATTGCTATTAATGAAAAGAAGGACTAGGGGAGACATGATAGCGGAGTTCCGATATCTCAGGGGCTGCCCCCAAGAAGAGGGAGTCAAACTATTCTCCAAAGCACCTGAGGGAAGGACAAGAAGCAATGGGTGGAAACTAATCAAGGAGAGAAGCAACTTAGAACTGAGAAATTCCCTGAAAGCGAGAACAAAATTGGAACAACTTGCCTCCAGAAGTTGTGAATGCACTGGAAGTTTTTTTTTTAATTTTATTTTATTTTATCAATTTCATATATACATTCACAATTATATGATCTCATAACTGTTATTAATAATATGTATTTATAACAATTTTCCCTACTGTTGACAATATACTTGAAGATTGCTTTTTTATCATCCCATAGATCCATCTTATCTTACAACAGTCCTACTTCTTCTTCCCTCCCTCCCTCTTTCCTTCCCTCGTTTCTTCTCTCCTGCTCCCCTTCCTTCCCTCCCTCCTTCCCCTTCCCTCCTTCTCTCCTTCCCTCCTTCCTTCCTTCCCTCCTTTCTTTTCTCCTTCTCTCCTTCCTTTCCCCCTTCCTTTCCTCCTTCCTTCCCCCCTTCCTTCTCTCCTACATTCCCTCCTTCCTTCCCTCCTTCCTTCCCTCCTTTCTTCTCTCCTTCCTTCCCTCCTTTCTTCTCTCCTTCTCTCCTTCCTTCCCTCCTTCCTTCCCTCCTTCCTACCCCCCTTTCTGCACTGGAAGTTTTTAATAAAGAGATTGGGCAACCAAATTGTCTGAAGTGATGTAGCGTTTCCTAGTGGAGCAGGGGTCAGACTAGAAGACCTCCAAGGTACCTCCCAACTCTTATTATCCTGTTTGCCAGGCCAAAAAAAATATCGAACCAAAACTTTGGGATGAAAAAAGGCAACCATGTTTCATGGTGCCGGGTGCAAAATGCTAACTCTAAAAATGCTCCGAGGCTGAAAACTTTTCAACTGTCCCAACGTGTTGGGTGCTTCTAAAATTGGACCCGAGCAACTGTTCCCCAGAAATGCTTGGCATCCATTCAGTTGGCTAGGATATTTTTTTTGCAGGGCAGTAAATGGTGAGAAAGGGGGCCGAGACTGCCTGCAGGTGGGGGGCGGGGGGGATTAAAAATAAAGACAGCCAAGAAGCTGGAATTAGGCATATCGACTTGCCAAGTATCATTCATTTTTAACCCGTCTAATCGAAGCTTAGCAACTGTCCGGCTGTCTCTCTTCTGGATCTGATCATTCCCCCCCTTTTTGGACGCTGGTTTCGGATTCTTAAAAAATCATGGAGAATCAACTTCAGGATATGAACAGACGCTTCGTTTTTGTCTTAAGCCGGGATTTATTTATTTATTTTTTTTTTTACATCTGTGGCAAAAGCATTTTGGTGGCCACAGGCTTCATTCCGTATGAATTTTCCTTTTTTTTTCTTCTTTTTTTCTTTTAAAATATCCAGCTATAAGTATTTCAGATTCCCGTAAGCAAATGTTTTGCCAGGTTAACAAGTGTTGTAAGAACTGTATTGATTTTTTCGTTTAATTTTTATTTAACCTGTTTGGTTAGCATGCCCTTACCTACTAATCTTAGTAAGGCTACACCTGGGATACGGCTTCCAGTTTTGAACCCCACATTAACAAAAAAATAGATGTTGAGACTTTGGAAAAAGTTCAGAGAAGAGCAGCTAAGATGATTAAAGGCCTGGAGACTAAGACAAAATGAAATCTGAATTTGTAACTCAGGGGTCCCCAACCCCAGGCATGACCCGTTCAGAAAAGGTCCACCAAAACACCAGGGGAATGTCCGTGGCGTGTAGCTCCTTTGGGATGAGGGGGCGGGGGGAGCTGCATGTCGCTTACATGGAACTATCCCCCCTTTTCCCCGCCCCACTCCACAAAGTCAGAAAGGTTGGACACCACTGGTTTAGGTCACTTGTAGGATTCTCGCAAGCGGTGGCTAAGACGCTGAGCTTCTCGATCAGAAAGGTCGCCAGCTCGGCGGTTTGAATCCCTAGCACCGCGTAACAGAGTGAGCTCCCATGACTTGTCCCAGCTGCTGCCAACCTAGGAGTTCAAAAGCATGTTAAAAAATGCAAGTAGAAAAATAGGAACCACTTTGGCGGGAAGGGAACAGCGTTTCATGCGCCTTCAGCATTGAGTCATGCCGTCCACATGACCACGGAGACGGCTTTGGACAGCGCTGGCCCTTCGGCTTTGAAACGGAGATGCGCACCGCCCCCTAGAGTCGGGAACGACTGGCACATACGTGCAAGGGGAATCTTTACCCGTACCTTAGGATTAGATATTTTCCTCACTTTACACTGACAACAAGGGGTTGAAGCGTCACCGGATTCAGTTGGGTTTATACGTGTGTCTCTGGCCTGATTTTTTTGACATGATTCCAAGCTCAACAAATAAACGTTTCCATGGATGTTAGTATCGATGGCGGCCGAAAGGCTGAGTATTTCTGCCAACACCTGTTGAGCGTCCGTCAACCCAACTGATGAAATAGCAATGGAGCCAAAAAGATTACACCTTGTCCTCGACTTACGACCACATTTTTTGTACCACCACCCACTCAGACCAACTCTTCCCTCAACCCCTTGAATAAAAGGAAGGATTGTGGGAGGAGGAATGGTAGATAGGCCTGGGGTGGAGTGAAAAAAGAAATCAGCCTAGAATTCCTACATAGCTGCATGTGGATTAAGTCCCACCTCTTTTGGACTTCTATTGATCCTTGGGGCTAACCTACCGTATTTTTCGGAGTATAGGACGCACCTTTTTCCCCTCAAAAAAAAGAGGGTGGAAATCTGGATGTGTCTTATACACTAAGCATTTTTGGCATCCCGAAACCCCGCCCCCCCCCCCTTTGCAAAAATGGCTGTGCATAGCCTTTAGGAGGCTTCCAGAGTGCTCCTGGGAGTTGGAGAGGGCAAAAATGAGCAAAAAGGGGGGCAATTTTGCTCGTTTTTGCCCCCCCCCCAGCCCCCAGGAGCACTCCATAAGTCTCCTAAAGGCTATGCATGCCCTTTTTTGACAAAAAAGGGCCATTTTTGGGAGGTCTGCAGAGTGCAAAACCTTTTTTTTAATTTGCCTCTTCAAAATCTTGGTGCATCTTATACTCTGATGCATCTTATACTCCGGTGCATCTTATACTCCAAAAAATACAGTAGTTGGAAAGATTCCTGCGCACAGACTTTCAGCAATAAATCAGTTAACTGGACCTTCCTGTGTGAACCTGGCCTTTCCTACCTGACAAGAATTTCCCCTGGCTCTCACCTGTCTCACCTGTTCACAGTGAAACACGACACTGTCGCCTTAAGACCCCCTGCAATTTTACGTAGGCCTCCACTACGATATTCCAAGTTGCAACTTACTCAGGCGTTTATTACCTCCCTATTTTCTCCACCGATCAATATTTCTGACAAACCCCCAAGACAAATATTCAGCGCTCTCCTTTCTTTGGCTCCAAAATCTTATCGTGGGGTTCTTTATTGGGCCCCTTGGGGATTATCCGATTTTCCAAGGCAACCTGATTTATTTGGATTTTTCCGAATCAAATCTTTCAAGCCATCTCAGGATTGTGCCGAGTCAGCTTCTCAAGCTTTCCAACGGCTTTAGAAACCGCGTCCAACCACAATATGCTGAACTTGGAGCCTGATATAAAAACGAGAGAGCACGGACAATTCGTGACATTACTCGCTCAGACGATATCCAAGATTTGATTACCAATATCTCCAAAGACCCGATATAATTGGATCGCCCTTGCTTTCACTTCTTTTTGCTTATCTTATTGCATTCGTCATATAAGAATACAGTTGAGTGGTGCGGTGGCCTTGAGTTCTTGCCTCACAATCCAGAGGCTGTGAGTTCAATCCTAGGTAGAGGCCAGAGGTGGGTTCCTACCAGTTCGCACCTATTCGGTAGAACCGGTTCATCAAATCTACCGAACCGGTTAGAAGAGGTTCCACCAGTGGACCCAGAAAGCAGGCCATACCTACAGAAGAGGCTCCAAAAAAATTTGAAACCCACCACTGCCACAGACAGACAGACAGACAGACACACAGAGAGAGAGAGAGAGAGAAAGAGAAAGAAAGGAAAAAAGAAAGAAAGAAAAAAGAAAAAGAGTGAGAAAGAGATGAAAGAAAAAAAGAAAAAAGGAACAGAGAGACAAAACGAAGGAGAGAGAGAGAGAGAGAGAGAGAGAGAGAGAGAGAGAGAGACCACATGGCTGGCAAGCCACTCCCACCAGGTCACATGGCCGGCAAGCCACTCCCACAAAGGAAGCCACACCCACAGAGTAGGTTCCAAAAAATTTTGAAACCCACCACTGGTAGAGGCAGATATTTCTCTCTCTGGGCACAATGAGAATTTTATTTGCCGAACAAAACTCCACATTGGCAACAGGGAAGGGCATCTGGCCAGTAAGCACTCAGCTGCATTCAGTTGCCCAGACTCCACCTCGCAAGGGATTATGGGGTTGTTAAAAGGAGATGATGATGATGATATACAGTAACTTAAAAACAACAAATACAGGTTGAGTTCAATGCTATTCTGATTTTATCAAGGCGTCTCATTTAGAGCTCGCTAGAATAATTAAAAACAAAACACACAGTACGAAGCATTTCTTAAAAAGCTATAAATGCATATCAGACAGACCAACGCAAGCAAACTCGATCTAATTACGTGTATTTAAAAGTCCTCTTCTCTCCCTTCATCTCTGCTTTTTTTAAAAGAAAAAAAAAAGATTCGGGTTTTATAAGGAACACATGTCAAGAATTTACATCTACAAATTATGGGTAGACTTCAATCCTTCCAGCATGGCAGTTCCTGCAGCTGCCCACACATTCATGGCATAGATGCACATTTTAAAACTGGACATATGCAGCTAAAAATGCACAACCCAGATAAACCACAATCTGTTGTGGCCGGTCGGTCGCCGGATCCTCCAGCAGCCGAATCAGAGGAGGAGGAGGAGGAGGCATGGGACTCAGGGTCAGCATCAAGGCAACCTGAGAGGGGGAAGAGGGAGCGGAGCTGTCGAAGAGAGGGGTGGGGAGAGACAGAGCTTGGGCCGTCCGTCAGCCCTCAGATGGAGAGTCAACAGCCCCCAGGACTGGAGGTGGCTGATGAGGAAGAGGAGGAACAGCTGGGTCCAGTGCCTGATGTGCTGATAGGAAGAGGAGAGGAGAGCAGTGGAAATCTATGGGCCGGTCCTTGGGATGGAAGAGCCACCGCTGCTAGCGAAGCCCCACTGTAGCTCTGTGGATCAAAGACAGGGGGCAGAGATGAATAGATGTGGCAGAGGAGAGGAGAGCAGTGGAAATCTATGGGCCGGTCCTTGGGCTGGAAAAGTCACTGCTGCTAACAAAGCCCCACTCTAGCTCTGGGGATCAAAGGCAGGGGGCGGAGATAGCAATATAGCAATAGCAATAGCAGTAGACTTATATACCGCTTCATAGGCCTTTCAGGCCTCTCTAAGCGGTTTACAGAGAGTCAGCATATTGCCCCCAACAATCTGGGTCCTCATTTTACCCACCTCGGAAGGATGGAAGGCTGAGTCAACCCTGAGCCGGTGAGATTTGAACCGCTGAACTGCTGATCTAGCAGTAGCCTGCAGTGCTGCATTTAACCACTGCGCCACCTTGGCTCTATGTGGCAGAGGAGAGGAGAGCAGTGGAAATCTATGGGCCGGTCCTTGGGACGGAAGAGCCACCACTGCTAGCGAAGCCCCACCCTAGCTCTGGGGATGAAAGGGAGGGGGCGGAGATGAATAGATGTGGCAGAGGAGAGGAGAGCAGTGGAAATCTATGGGCCGGTCCTTGGGACGGAAGAGCCACCACTGCTAGCGAAGCCCCACCCTAGCTCTGGGGATGAAAGGGAGGGGGCGGAGATGAATAGATGTGGCAGACAACTATTCATCTCCCTGCCGGACAGACTTATAAGCCTGCGGTGAGAGAGAAACTTTTTGCCGGGGCTGCCGGTGCTCCTAATAAAGGAATCTTTAAGTTCATTTCAGAGGGTTTGTCATGTTTGGGGAGATGGGTCAGAACCAGAGGTGGGTTCCTACCAGTTCGCATCAGTTCAGTAGAACCGGTTCGTCAAATCTACCGAATCGGTTAGAAGAGGTTCCACCAGTGGACCCAGAAAGCAGGCCACATCTACAGAAGAGGTTCCAAAAATTTTTGAAACCCACCACTCACACACACAAACAAACACACACACACACACACACACACAGACTCACAGAGAGAGAGCGAAAGAGAAAGAGAAAGAAAGGAATAAAAAAAGAAAAAAAGAAAAAAGAAAAAAGAAAGAAAAAGTGAGAGAGATGAAAGAAAAAAGGAACAGAGAGAAAAAAGGAAGGAAAGAGAGAGAGAGAGAGAGAAAGAAAGGAAGAAATAAAGAAAAAAAGAAAAAAGAAAGAAAAAGTGAGAGAGAGATGAAAGAAAAAAAGGAAAAAGGGACAGAGAGAAAAAAGGAAGAAAAGAGAGAGAGAGAGAGAGAAAGAAAGGAAGAAATAAAGAAAAAAAGAAAAAAGAAAGAAAAAGTGAGAGAGAGATGAAAGAAAAAAAGGAAAAAGGGAGAGAGAGAAAAAAGGGAGAGAGAGAGAGAGAGAGAGAGAAAGAAAGAAAGAAAGAAAGAAAGAAAGAAAGAAAGAAAGAAAGAAAACACATGGCCAGCAAGCCACTCCCACCAGGTCACATGGGCAGCAAGCCACTCCCACAAAGGAGGCCACACCCACAGAGTAGGTTCAAAAAAATTTTGAAACCCACCACTGGTCAGAACACAATCTCTCTAAAGTCCTATCCAAAATTCTAGTGGAGCAGACATGCTCGACTTACAACCATTCACTTCGCGAGCATTCCAAGTTACAACGGCAACTGAAAAAAGGGACCCTGCACACTTGACAACCGACTCATACTCATACTTAAGACCGTCGCGGTGTCGCCACTTGTGCGACTTTCTGACGAGCAAATCCCCGCGGAAGCCGGAGTCACTTTACGACTGTGTTACGCACTTAACAAGCGGCAGCAATTCCCTTAACGATGGCGGCAAGAAAGGTTTGCAAAATGGGGCAAGCCTCACTAAGAGCCGCGGTGGCGCCGGGGTTAGAGTGCAGTCCTGGAGGCTACTTCTGCGGATCACTGACTCCCTGCAGTTTGGCAGTTCGAATCTCACCAGGCTAAAAGGTTGTCTCAGCCTTCCGTCCTTCCGAGGTGGGTAAAATGAGGATCCGGATTGTTGGGGGCAAGAGGCTGACTCTGTAAACCGCTTAGAGAGGGCTGTAAAAGCACTGTGAAGCGGTATATAAGTCTAAGTGCTACTGCTATTAGCCGTTGTCTCTCGCTTAGCAACAGAATATTCTGACCCAGGTTTCCTTAAACAGCAATAAGCAGAATCTTGGTCCTGGCCAAATTCCTTTCATTCACAGTCAGCCAGGCTTAGCAAACAGTCTTTCCGAGGAATGTTTATCTACACGAACCTTATCTCGCTTGGCGAGCTGCCAGATAACTAGTTTCCAAACGCAGAGCAAGGCGAAACTTGGCACACAGCCTCTTATAGTCACAAACAGAACTTTCCACTCTTGAAAGGACCAAATGAACGAATTGTTTCCTGAAAAAGCCCCCTCCCCATTCGCTCCTCTTTTGTTTCCTCTGGGAGGGGCCAATCACCTCCAAGGTGTGGCTTTACTCCCAAGTCGACCCTGCTTTTTCTGAGTTGTTCTTGTCTTTTGGCAGCTCTGCGCATGTGCACACTGGGAACAGGCTCCAGCTGTTCCTCTGCCTCACTGCTGTCTAACTCCCTCTCTGCCTCCGACGCAGAGCCCTCGTCTGAGCTTTCCTCAATCCCCAGGACTGGCCCCTGTTCCTCCCCAACCTCCTCACTCTCCGACTCTTCTGTCTGCCGGCGGGCAGAATTTGTGGGGCTGAATTATTGTCGTAAGTCGAGGACTACCTGTAATAAGAAAATCCGGAAACAGATGACTTCCATTTTTTTTCCAGCTTCCAAACCGTAATCTTCTCACCAGCAAAATCAGTTGACCTGGTTAACTGAGTCAATGAGGACCCTACAAAATGTGGCTTCGATACGCCCCTTTTTCAGTTTGAAAAGCAACCTTATTTTCAAACCGGTGACTTTCACAACTTATTTATTCCCGAAGGTCACCCATTGCTGCAAATATTGCTGGTTTTGTTTTGTTTTTTTGCCTATCCAATAATTTAGCTTGTCAGATTTCAGCCCCGGGGACCCTGAAATAAATCTCTTCGCCTTGGAAACCTCACCCACGCGTGGTAACTAATTAAAGTAGCTTCGGAGACAGGGTGCAGCCAGAGAATTCGGGTTTACAGCAGATATAAAAGAAGCCATCTACAGCACATGGGAGCTCATCCTTTGCAGGGTACTGGAATCCAGGGGCAGAGTTTAAAGGTGCACAGAATTCAGATCCAAAACAGGCAAAGGTTTCTCTGGATGTGGACCAGCACAGATGTTCCCACTGTGCCTTAAATAGTGACAGCACTTAAGATTTAGATATCGCTTCGCAGTGCTTTACAGCCCTCCCGTAAGCGGTTTACGGAGCCAGCCTCTTGCCGCTCCCCCCCCCCCAACAATCTGGGCCCTCGTTTTACTGACCTCAGAAGGACGGTAGGCTGAGTCAACCTTGAGAAGGAGAGAGAGAGAGAAGGAGAAAGGAGAAAGAGAGAGGAGAGAGAAAGAAAATAGAGAGAGAGAGAGAGAAAAGGAGAAAGAGAGAGAAGAGGAGAGAGAAGGAGAGAGAGAAAGGAAATAAAGAGGAGAGAGAGAGAAAAAGAGAAAGAGAAAATAAAGAGGAGAGAGAAGAAAGGATAGAGAAAGAGAAAATAAAGAGGAGAGAGAGAGAGAGATAAAAAAGGAAAAAGAGAGAAGAGGAGAGAGAAGGAGAGAAAAGGGAGAAAATAAAGAGGAGAGAGAACAGGAGAGAGAGGAGAGAGAGAAGAGAGAAAGAAATTAGAGGAGAGAAAGAGAGAGAGAAGAAAGGAGGAGAGATATTAAAAAAAGAAGAGATCAAGAAAGAGCAGACAGAGGAGAAGTAAAAGAAAAGAGAGCAAAGAAACAGAGAAGAAAGAGGAGAGACAGAGAGAGAAAGAGAGGAGAAAGAAGAGAGTGGTTAGAGAGAGAGAAGAAAGAGGGGCCAGAGAGAGAGAGAGAGAGAGAAGAAAGAGAAAAGAGAGGGAGGAGGGAGGGAGGAGAGAGTCACGCATTTGGTTTTTCATGCCTCAAACAGCAACAGCAATAGCAGTTAGACTTATATACCGCTTCATAGGGCTTTCAGCCCTCTCTAAGCGGTTTACAGAGTCAGCATATGGCCCCCAACAACAATCCGGGTCCTCATTTTACCCACCTCGGAAGGATGGAAGGCTGAGTCAACCCTGAGCCGGTGAGATTTGAACAGCCGAACTGCAGAACTGCAGTCAGCTGAAGTAGCCTGCAGTGCTGCACTCTAACCACTGCGCCACCTCGGCTCACAGAACTAGAACTCATCGTCACCTGGTGTCTAAGCCAATAGACAAGCCAGGATACTCATAGCCCCCCTACTCTCTTTGGTCTGTTAGGATGTGGCCTAATGGTATTACCCCAAGACAGGTAACTGTGAGAATTCCTCTCTACGGTGTTTGCGAGCCTGACACATTATTTCCATGAAATTGAGATGGATTCCTTGAAAGGCGACACCCATCGTTCCTTCAATAATGCAGGTTACGTTTGACGAAAAGACCTCGCTGGGTGCAGAGTCTCTCGTTCCGAAAAAGTCCTTTTAAATTTTTGAACATCGATGTACGAATTTAAGTCCACGCGATGAAGGGACATCAGATTTAAATTCGTGCAATGAATACCATATGCCATGATTTGGCTTCCTATGTTGACATTTCAAAACTTCAGGGTTATTTTAATGCGCCGACTAAGTCTGTATTAAAACATGAGTGTGTCCAGACTAAATAAAGTGTAACACCGATAACCCGGTATTGCCGGGATATTTATTTATAAGCGGAAAATGTCCAGACCAAACGTAATTTCTAATGTTGGATTTTCCCCCTTACCAGAGGGAGCCCCCTTGTGGAGTACTGGGATACTCCACTGCACTGTACAGTAGAAGCCATTTTACAGAAGTACAGTGGAAGCCATTTAAAGGCACAACAGGCTGCATCTTAACAGAACGCACAAGGGTGTTAGGGGTGTCTTACCCCCACAGTATTTGTTTCCAGATTGTAAGTCATTTGTGTACCAAGTTTGGTTGAAATTGTTCGAGGCGTTCCAGAGATGCTAGAACACACACACACACACACACACACACACACACACTTAATGTTGGCTGACCCTTGTAATACAGGGCAAAATCAATCAATCCATAAAATCTAAGACACGAATTAAAATAAATCCAAACAAAAATCCCTTAGCAATTCTAAGAGTATAAAAATAACTCAGTACAGTCAGAACAATAGCAATTATAGCTAATTGCTATACGATAGCTAATCTGAATCAGAAGAAAATGTGTAGCCATTGTGACATACATTGCTAAATTAAGAGGGCCATATTTGTTTGTCCTCTTAAAATGTTACAGCAAAACTGGAACACTTTGGAAAATCTTTTTAAGATGAAACATTCTCTAGAATCTTCACACCAAGCAGAGCCAGACTTCATATTAAAATGTTACAGAGAGTATAGTTTATTGTATGATAACCTGCATTAAAAAATTAAGGGGAACATACAATTGTCCACAAATGAAAAAATGTCATACATAACATATTAATAGTGTTGGGTAGCATACAAGATTGTTTTAAAGGTTAAGGCAGCAGGCTAGAAACCAGGAGACTGTGAGTTCTAGCCTCCCCATAGGCCTGAACACCATCACAAGTTCAACGTTGCCACTCTCAAGAGTTAAGCTGGTCGCAGCCAGAAGGTGCCACCATCTGTCGTCTGGATTGCCCAGCGGATCTTGTCTATAAATATAGGGATGGAATTTTAAAAGAGCAGCACGGCAGCCAAAAACGACGACTGAGAGAATAAATCGAACCCTGATTTAAGAGACCATGTAATAAAATATTGACGGAACATACAACGGGCCTAGAAAAGGATCAGTCCACGTTTCTCTAATTGGTATCATCCTCTAGAACAGCGGTTCTCAACCTTCCCGATGCCGCGACCCTTTCATACAGTTCCTCATGTTGTGGTGACCCCCAACCATAAAATTGGTGCCTCGGTTCCTAAGACCATCGGAAATATGTGTTTTCCAAGGAAAGGCGACCCCTGTGAAAGAGTCGTTCGACCTACAAAGGGGTCCCGACCCACAGGTTGAGAACCACTGCTCTAGAAAGTCTACAATGAGATGATGATTCTATGGCACGCCGAGTCCTCCCTTGACCAGCAGGAGGTGCATCTGCGCACACCTCCCACTGGCCAGCTGGTCTTTGCGTCTCTGCTGTGCATGCGGTGGGGGCGGGGCACATGCAGGGGACATGCGTGTGCACCCATGGGGGGCAGGGCGCATGCGTGGGGGGTGCTCACATTGCATGGGGGGGCTCGTGCAGCACCCCCATATTCTGTTTTGTGCCTGGAAAGCCTCCTGCACCATCCGGGAAGCCAAACATTGGTGAGGAGGGGGGGGCATGTAGGGAGGTCACGGGCGCACGGGCGGGTGTAGGGCCCATGCGCAGGGGTGCGGGTATCACATGTGCTTTATGGATGCGTGGGGCAGTAACGACAAAAAGGTTAGCCATCACTTAGACAGGAGATGGATAACTTGCAACGAAACCACAACAGAGAGTCCTCAACTTACAACTGTTCATTTAGCGGCCAATTCAAGGTTACAGCGGCACGGGAAAGACTGACTTATGGCCATTTTTCACACTTGCGACCACTGCAACATCCCCGGTGGTATGTATTTATGACGGTCACAGGGTCAATGGATCATGTGACCTTCAGACAAGCAGAAGCCAGATTCACTTAACAACCGTGTCACTAACTTAGCAAGTGCGTCGCTTCACTTTGCAACGGCGGCTAGAAAGATGGTAAAAATGGGGGGGGGAAATGCACTTAACACATGACTCACTTAGCAATTGAAATCTGGGCCTCAATTGTGGTCGTAGGTCGAGGACTACCTGTACACTGCGGCCTGTTTTGGGCCTAGTAGGCCTCCCTGAAGCCTCCTGAAACCAAAAAATGGGGTGTGGGGGTGCAGTACCCCCCCCGCACTCCCCCCACGCATATGCAGGTGCAACACCCTCCCATCCCCCCCCACGCACGCACAGATGTCTCCCACATACATGGCAGAGACCTAAAAATCAGCTGGCTGGTGGGAGGTGCGCATGCATGCGTGGCGGGTCTGAGCTGGGTGACGACTCATGTGCCCGTAGAGAGGGTTCCACATGCCACAGTTTTGCCATCACGGGTCTAAGCTATCATACCATATGAACTTTATACGGATCAAGAGCCGTGCTTTGCAAACTAAAGTAAGAGCAATGGACGAAATAAAGATCACACACATCCACGGAAAGCGAAATCCATCTGCAGTGGTTACTAACTTAAATCTATATAAAGATCAGACTAATATAGCTAAGTCTTATATTCCATCCTTCGCTCTCTTCGAAATATCCCAGAGCACAAGGTTTCATCTTACAGGATCTCAAAAGGAATTTTAAAGTGAAGGATCTTTAGCGGAGGGTGTGATAAAAGTCACGGAACAAACAAAGAATTAAATAAATCTTTTATTTATAGGTCTCCTTCCTAAAAAAAACAACACTGAACAATATTGGTTCCTGCCGCCATCTTTCTCTCTGTGTGTTCGTGTGCGTATGTTCCAGCATAACTCTGGAACGCCTGGAGCAATTTTAACCAAACTTGGTACCCTGATGACTTACTCTCTGGAGAAAAATACTGTGGGGGTCAGACACCCCCTAAAACCCCCTCGGGGTGTGTGTTCCGTTAAGATACAGCCTGTTGTGCCTTAAAATGGCTTCTACTGTACTGCCGTAAAATGGATTCTACTGTACAGCGCAGTGATAACGGCTTCACAGTTCTCCACAAGGGGGCTCCCTCTGGTAAGGGGGAAAATCCAACATTAGAAATGACATTTGGTCCAGACATTTTCCCCTTATAAATAAATACCACGGCAACGCCGAGTTACGAGCACTAGTCATAAAATAAAACATTGTCTGTGTGAGTCACATCAAATATAGCAATGTTACAATACTTCCCTGCTGTATTAAAGTTTATTAAGTTTACAAGGAGGTAAATAGTTTGAGCTCAGACTTCATGTTCTATTTACAAGTGGTCTGTTTGGTTCAGGCTTTAATATATTATTAAAAAAAAGATGTTTAGACTCCAGAAAGAGTGCAGAAAAGAGCAAAAAAAGAGAAGGGTGGAGGCTAAAACATATAAAGAACGGTTGCAAAAATTGGATAGGTCTAGTTTAGTGCTAAGAAAGACTTGGGGTGACAATTATAGCAGGGTTCCAATATTTGAGGGGCTGCCACAGAGAAGAGGGGGGGGTCAACTTATTCTCCAAAGCACGTGAAGGCAGAAAAAGAAGCAATGGATGGAAACTAATCAAGGACAGAAGCAATTTAGGAGAAAATTCCTGACAGAACAATTAGCCAGTGGAACAGCTTGCCACCAGAAGTTGTGGCTGCTCCAACACTCGAGGTTTTCAGGAAGAGAATGCTATCTGTCCAGAAAGTCAACGGGGAAATATCATAAAATGGAGACAACAGCTCTGCTCCACCGGCGGCCTACGGAGCTGGCAGCAGAATCGGACACTGAGGAGGTTGGGGAGGAAGATGCGCCAGTCTTGGAGTCTGGGGAAGGCTCGGACGCGGGTTCTGCGTCGGAGGCAGAGAGGGGGCCAGGGCCATCTGGGAGTTATGTGCTTCCTCCGGAGCCTGACATCAGCGAAGCAGAAGAACAGGGGGAGCCTGTTCCTGGTGCGCGCATGTGCAGAATTGCTAGAAGGCAAGAGCAGTTACGACAAAAGGAGCGACTCAGGAATAAGGCTTGGAGGTGATTGGCCCCTCCCATAAGACATTAAAAAAGGAGCAAACGGAAGTGAGCCTTTGCAGGAAGCAATTTTGTTCGTTTTGGTCGGTTTAAACTCTGAGAAGCTCCGTTTGACTCTGTGCTCCATTTGGCCTTGCAAAACGAATTGGCAATTAGGTCTCTAGCAGCGTTTCAAGGGAGAGAAAGGTGGGCGCTTATCCACATTCCCCTGAAAGACTTTGACAGACTTCGGTGGGACTCTCCACAGAGTCTTTGTGAATCATTACAGACTGTGAACGACCATCATTCACAGCCGTTTAAATAAAAGAGAGTTTTTAGAACTAAGAGTGAGATTGGTGCTTTCTCAGGAAACGTCGATCAGAACAACTGTCTCACTTAGCAACAGAGGTTTTGGGCTCCATCTTGGTCGTAAGTCGAGAAATACTTGTAGTTCAAATATACTTGAAGATGATGGGCCCAGAATAATAATAAAAATGTCACTGGGAGAATAATGAAAGATTCCTGTCAGTATTTAAATTATAATTCTTCTTGGAATTAAAAAGGTAACTTGTTTTTCAACGTTGAAATGCCGCTCCAGGGGGGGGGAAAAATAGAAATCAGAGAAAAATAGTTTGGTGTCCTCACCATTCCCGAAGGACAAATAAAAAAAGGCAGCCTGGCCTTAATTTGGATTGGAAACTGATCTTTCCCTGCCTTCAAAACTATAATTATAAAATCACATGTGTGCCATTCTCTTCCGTCTTAAAACAGCATCAGATATTAATGCAAAGAACATATTTTTGATTTTGGTCCAGGGTGAATCCGATTTAAATCAAGTCGATATAAAATCACGATCTAAAATCATGATTTAAATCACTAGCCAAGAGGCTTGATTTTTGATTTTTACATTGTAATTTTTAAAGAGCAATTGTCACACCTCTACCTCGCAGAGGCACTCCCGCTGTGGATTCACCGAGAGTTCCAATATTGCAGAATATACAGCCTCCTATGCTTCTTCTTCTTCTTCATCATCATCATCATCATCATCATCATCATCATCTACTCAGCTGCTGTAAAAAAATCGCGCAGACTGATTATAAATTGCAGCACAATTCAGTAGCACAAATGATCCATTGGAATTTGTGCAAAAATTATAATATTAAAACAGCAACAAACTGGGGGGAACATCAGCCTGAAAAAGTCACCGAAAATCAGATGGTCAAGATCTTGTGGGATTTTCACATACAAACGGACAAAATACTGGCGCATAATACACCAGACATCACACTGGTTGAGAAAAATAAGGTTACAATCATAGACATCGTAATACCAGGTGATAGCAGGGTTGATGAGAAGGAAAAATCGAAACTCAACAATTGTGGCACAAACCAGCAGTGGTAATTCCAGTGGTAATTGGCACACTGGGTGCTATTCCAAAAGCGCTGGAATTACATTTAAAACAGTTAAAAATTGACAAAATCACCATCAGTCAAATGCAAAAAGCCGCACTGCTTGGATCTGCATGCATATTACGAAAATACGTTACGACGTCCTAGGCCCCTGGGTGGGGCCCGACTAGTAACCAATGCCAAATCCGGCGAAACAACTGGCCGCTGTGATACAATTGAATAATAATAATAATAATAATAACAAGAAGAAGAAGAAGAAGAAACAACAACAAGAAACAACAAGAAACAACAAGAAACAACAACAAGAAACAACAAAAACAATATCAGCGGCTGCAGCAAAATCTCACAAACTGATTATCTACGACTATCAAATTGCCAAAATCACAAGATTGAAAGTGTTGCCAGAAATTTGGGTTTGAATACAGCAAAAAGGACAGGGAACACCCAATTGGCAATTGACAATGAGCAAGCCAAGATCCTGGGAGACCTACAGATCCAAACAGACAGACATCTGGCCCACAACCCGCCTGACATCACTATTGTGGTTAAGGGCGGGGGGGGGGGATCTGTTTGATTGATATTGCAATTCCAGGCGATGCACGAGTTAAAAGAGAAACAGCTGGGCAAAAAAAAAAAATTAGCAAAATATCGCGATTTGCAAATTGACGTTGAACGGCTATGGTGGAGGAAATCAATGGTTGAACCAATAGTAAGCATTGTCTAAATATATGAAAATCCGAAATTTATCAAATCTGAATATTGTGACTTTGCAAAAAAACCAAAAACCCACCCATCTTACTCAGAACTGCCTGTGTTCCCCTAAAAATAAGACAGGGTCTAATTTTCTTTTGACCCCCAAAATAAACGCCTGGCCTTATTTTCGGAGAGGTCTTGTTATTTTTGAGGTGCAGGAGACAGCGAGCTTGGTCACCTCAAAGGCTGCTGCTCTGTTGCAACATTTTCGGGGAGGGCTTATTTTAGCGCATGCGCTCAAAAGCCCCGATAGGGCTTATTATCCATGGAGGTCTTATTTTGGGGGGAAACGGGGTATATGTACTTAAGAGCTCTTAGATCCTTGGTTTAGATTTGAACTGTTACGTTTTTACCAGTCCCAGGCTGTGAATCGAATTGAGGATTAAATCGACAAGGAGTAGGAGTAGGGATAGGAATAGAGTCGGAAGGGACCTTGGAGGTCTTCTAGTCCAACCCCCTGCTCAAGCAGGAGATCCTACACCATTCCAGACAGATGGCTCTCCAGTCTCTTCTTAAAAACCTCCAGTGATGGAGCCACCCACAACTTCTGGTGGCAAGCTGTTCCACTGATTAATTGTCCTCACTGTTGGGGATTTCTTCTTAATTTCTAGTTTCTTCTCTCCTTGATTAGTTTCCATCCATAGTTTCCTTTCTTGCCTTCTGGTGCTTTGGAGAATATTTTCACCCCTTCTTCTTCTTCTTCGTGGTAGCCCCTCAAATACTGGAAGACTGCTATCGTGTCGCCCCCCTAGTCCTTCGTTTCTTTACACTGGCCATACCCAATTATTATTATTATTATTATTTTGCAATAAAGGTTTTTAAAAGTTGAAATAAGGAAACACCAAGCAATCCAGTGAATGTCCAAGAAAACAGCATGGACAACATCTGCCAGCAGCCAAGATCAACTCAACCCCATCACCGGCTCTGGGCCATGCAACAAAAGCATTTGTGGAAATCAAACAAATAGAACAGTGTTTCTCAACCTTGGCAACTTGAAGATGTCCGGACTTCAAGTTGCCAAGGTTGAGAAACACTGAAATAGAAGATCTACCACGCCTACTTCACAGGAACTGCATCTAGTCCCAAAAAAAAATTAAAAATAAATAAAAAGATAAAGGAGATGTGGGAGAACGGCCCCTTTTTGAGGATTCCAGAGGTGGAGCGTTTGAATTCACTGGTCATTCCAGAGTAGGGGTCGGACCTCAGGGGCCACTAAATTTATCATTTTAAATCCCGCGGGCCACTAATATGATCTGCCTAATGACCGGCTGGGTGGGCGCGGCTAGGTGGTCATGTGATTGGATGGGAGTGGCCAAATCGATGTCCGTCACATCGAGAGGCGCCTCGACGGCCTCTACTCGCCACTCCTCACCTGCCCACCCAGGGCTCCTTAGGACCCCAACAGGAAGCAGTTGCTGGAGCTAAGCAGCCACCAGGAGAAAGAGTTGGCAAAACAGCTCAAATTGGATCTGACCGAGAAGGATGCTCAGCAGAAGCACCTCACTGAGGACTAGGAGCATGGGCTTTCCAAGCAGAGGGAAGACCTGCGGGAGGGCAAGGCCAGGTACCAACGCCTGGAGGCTCAGCGGGGTGAGATGGTCGGCCAGTTCCAGGCCATGATAACAGTCCCACTGGAACGAGGCCCTCTGGCTCTTCACCACCAGCAGCTCTTCCCTCCAGCCTTCGCCCAAAGCCCCCCACCAGAAGCAGACCCCGTCGGAATTTCTGCCCCCCTCCGACCCGCACAAAAAGACCCCAAAGGGGGAGACTCTCTGTAGCAATACAAGTGTTCTTTGCATGTATCCCTCCCTGGGGCCGTAATTTGAGGACCCCTGATTTAGTGCAATATACAAAAATGCAAATACTTTTTCTGGGGACCACCAAAATTTTCTCGCGGGCCACCAATGGTCCATGGACCACCCCTTGGTGAGTGCTGCACCAGAGGATTATTTAAACGTTGCAATCATCCGGAATGATCTCCGTGTGAGTTTACACAGCTCTATAAATTTATTGAATCAATACTACTACTACTTTCAGTGAGGAAGAGGTGGGATACGGCAGTTACCGGAAGGTTCCAGAAAAGAGGGTGGGATACGGGGATTGTTCGAGGGATGACTTAACTATGTCAAGGTTGTAAGCCCCCCAAAGTCACCCTTACGCAACTCATTCGGATAACTACTACTACTAATTGAATCATTCGAGAGAGGGAGGCGAGGAGATGAACAGGCAGGAAATTGGGAGCTCTATTATATGCAAGATAGACTCGGCTCCCAAATATTCTCCGGGATCTCGCTGACCTCCTCACTCCCATCAACCCGCAACGCCTGTCGGACAACCCCGTCCTCAAGACCAATGTGCAATCCGTCTCTCTCCGGGGGGGAAGTGGGGGCAGTGCCCTTCCTCCTGGAGCTGCCCAGCTCCTCTCTTCCGTCCTGGAGGAAAAAGCTTAAGGCTAAGAGGGCTTCCCTCCCACTGCCCAGCCTCCTCGACCCCCTCCAGGACGTTTGGGGGGAATTCTGCACCATCGCAGTAGTGGGGAAAGCGAAGCTGGGAAGGGGAAGAAGAAGGGAAGGGGGAAGAGAAGGGAAGGATGAAAGGAAGGGGAAAGGGAAGTAGAAGCGGAAGGGAAGGGGGAAGAGAAGAAGGATGAAAGGAAGGAGAAGAGGAAGGGAAGGGTTAAAGGAAGGGGAAAGGGAAGTAGAAGAGGAAGGGAGGGGGAAGAGAAGAAGGATGAAAGGAAGGAGAAGAGGAAGGGAAGGGTTAAAGGAAGGGGAAAGGGAAGCAGAAGGGAAGGGGGAAAAGAAGGAAAGGATGAAAGGAAGGGGAAGAGAAGGGAAGGATGAAAGGAAGGGGAAAGGGAAGTAGAAGCGGAAGGGAAGGGGGAAGAGAAGAAGGATGAAAGGAAGGGGAAGAGGAAGGGAAGGGTTAAAGGAAGGGGAAAGGGAAGCAGAAGGGAAGGGGGAAGAGAAGGAAAGGATGAAAGGAAGGGGAAGAGAAGGGAAGGATGAAAGGAAGGGGAAAGGGAAGTAGAAGCGGAAGGGAAGGGGGAAGAGAAGAAGGATGAAAGGAAGGGGAAGAGGAAGGGAAGGGTTAAAGGAAGGGGAAAGGGAAGCAGAAGGGAAGGGGGAAGAGAAGGAAAGGATGAAAGGAAGGGGAAGAGAAGGGAAGGATGAAAGGAAGGGGAAAGGGAAGTAGAAGCGGAAGGGAAGGGGGAAGAGAAGAAGGATGAAAGGAAGGGGAAGAGGAAGGGATGGGTTAAAGGAAGGGAAAGGGAAGCAGAAGGGAAGGGGGAAGAGAAGGAAAGGATGAAAGGAAGGGGAAGAGAAGGGAAGGATGAAAGGAAGGGGAAAGGGAAGTAGAAGCGGAAGGGAAGGGGAAAGACAAGGAAAAAGGGGAAAGAGAAACGGGGAAAGGAAGCAGGAAGGGAAGAGAAGGAAAGGGGGAAAGGGAAGGGAAGAGAGGAGAAGGGGAAAGGGGGGAAGGAGAAAAGGGAGGGAAGGCAGGTGCGGAGGCTGCCGCAGAAGCCGGAGAGGCGAGGGGAGGGGAGTGGGGGGGGGGTCGGCGTGGGGAGGGGGGGTTAAGGAGGGGGAGGGCGGCCCCTCCCTCCCCCTGCAGCCTCCCTCCCTCCCTCCCTCCCTCCCTCCCTGCCTACCTCGATCCAGCGCCGGGCTTCGGCCAGGGCGGGCTGGGGCTGGGGCGGCTGAGCCAGAGCCAGAGCCGGGCTGGCCATCCGCAGAGCGGGCGGAGATGGCCCCGCCGCCTCCCCTTCGCCTCCTCCTCCTCCTCCTCCTCCTCCTGCGGCGGCGGCGGCTGAGGCTGAGAGCCGGGCGCCCCGCGCAGCCCCGGTTGCTTTCGGGCATGCGGAGAGAGCCCCCCCCCTCCTCTCTTTTCGCCCCGCCTCCTCCCTCGCTGGCTCCGCCCTCCAGGCGCTCCCCCCCCCCCCCCCCCCCAGCAGCCTCCCTCGCAATGCTTGGGGGGGGGGGAGTTTCACACACACACACACACAAGCACACACAAACGCACACACACAAACACACAAAACATGGAGATATAGTATGCTTCCAATGCAGGGAGTCCTCGACTTACAACGGTCCCGTTTAGTGACCGTGGCAAGGGCACTTTTAAAAAAAGCGACTTAGAGCAGTTTTTCACACTTATGACCTTTGGGGGCATCCCTGGGATCACAAGATCAAGGTCAAAAGTTCCCCCACCCCATCCGTGATAGTTTTCCAATGCAGGGAGTCCTCGACGTACAACGGCCCCGTTTAGTGACCGTCGCAAGGGCGCTTTTAAAAAAAGCGACTTAGAGCAGTTTTTCACACTTATGACCTTTGGGGGCATCCCTGGGATCACAGAATCAAGGTCAAAAGTGTCCCCCCCTCATCCATGATAGCAGTTTTCCAATGCAGGGAGTCCTCGACGTACAGCGGTCCCGTTTAGTGACCGTCGCAAGGGTGCTTTAAAAAAAGCGACTTAGAGCAGTTTTTCACACTTATGACCTTTGGGGGCATCCCTGGGATCACAGGATCAAGGTTCCCCCCCCCCTCATTCATGATAGCAGTTTTCCAATGCAGGGAGTCCTCGACGTACAACGGTCCCTTTTAGTGACCGTCACAAGGGCGCTGAAAAAAAAGGGACTTGGGGGGGCATTTTTTTCACACTTCTGACCTTTGGGGCATCCCTGGGATCACAGGATCAAGATTGAAAGCCCCCCTCCCCCATGATAGCGGTTTTCCAATAGAGGGAATCCTCAACTTACAACGGTCTGTTTAGTGACTGCTGAAAAAAAGGAACTTGGGAGTGGGGTTTTTTTTTCCACATTTATGACCTTTCAAGCATCCCTGGGGTCATGGGATCAAGATCGAAAGTCCCCACCCCACCCCCCAATTCATGATAGCAGTTTTCCAATGGAGGGAATCCTCAACTAATAACATTAAAAAATGTTGAATAAAATTATTATTTAAAAAAAAAAACACAATGTTAGCATGAATTGGAACAATATAAATGAAACTTAGTTACATTTGTTCATATAAGATAGAGAAATGTTTAGATCATAGAATAAAAAACATATAGATGAAGGTAGAGATAAAGATGAGTTAGGCATTTTTTGAGTGTGCGTGCCTCAACAATATAATGAGGATGACTTAAATTTGAGAAATGTGATAAGAGATTTCTAATATTGTTACTGAGAATTGGATTAATATGAAGGATATCCAGAACAACTCCGTTCATGCACAACATACAGTAAATGTATAATTTAAAAATAATAATGGAAAAATATATTTTAAAAACCACAGCTAGGGAGCTGGGATGAGTGACATCAATCACTGATGATGACAGAGGCAACCTCATGTGTTCAGAATGAAGTCAAAATCCTGATGTGAATCCCTTTTAGTCTTGGGTGCACTGCGGAAACTTTTTAAAATGCCTTTTTTTAAAGGCACTGTAGGAAGTTACCACCCACGCCTCTCCTGGAAAAAAAAATGAAATATCCTGAGAAATATTGAAAAAGGCAGAATATTATATTCCCCTGGATCAGAAATGGAGAAACATGTTTTTAGGCAGGAAGCAGGCTCGCTCTTAATAGCCCCCTGCCTTTGTCAATTAAAAGGCCTGTCTATTCTACATATCAAAGATCTCCCCCTTCAGCTCCAAGGTGATGGGATTAAGGCATGAGAGTGTTAGCCCCTTTACCCATCTCACCACCTGGGAAGAAGCAAGGCTCAACCAAACTTGGACTCAAAGCACAGCCTAGAGAGATGCCCCTACATGTCCCCATTGGGTCTGGCAGCCAATCAGAATACAAGATCAGGATCAAAGGCCATAAAATCAGGGACTTTCAGCATCTCGCTCTCTTTTTCCTTCTTCACCCAACATCTGGAAGCCTGGGATCCCCCTTTTCTGTTCAGGAGCTCAAGCCATGTGATCCTGTCCACCATTAAACCATCTTTCCAAGCAGCCTCCACGTTTCCAGGGTCTTTTCCCCCCACTTGGAACTGAACCAGAGGTGGGTTCCTACCAGTTTGCACCTATTCGGTAGAACCGGTTCGTCAAATCTACCGAACCGGTTAGAAGAGGTTCCACCAGTGGACCCGGAAAGCAGGCCACACCTACAGAAGAGGTTCCAAAAAAATTTGAAACCCACCACTGCCACACACACACACACACACACACACAAACACACACTGAGAGAGAGAAAGAGAAAGAAAGGAAGGAAGGAAGGAAGGAAGGAGGAAGGAAGGAAGGAAGGAAGGAATGAAAGTAAGGAAGGAAGGAAGGAAGGAAGGAAGGAAGGAAGGAAGGAAAGAAAGAAAGAAAGAAAGAAAGAAAGAAAGAAAGAAAGAAAGAAAGAAAAAGAGTGAGAGAGAGATGAAAGAAAAAAAGAAAAAAGGGACAGAGAGACAAAAGGAAGGAAGAGAGGGGGGGGGGGAAGAAAACACATGGTCAACAAGCCACTCCCACCAGGTCACATGGCCGGCAAGCCACTCCCACAAAGGAGGCCACACCCACAGAGTAGGTTCCAAAAAATTTTGAAACCCATCACTGAACTGAACCCAGATGGGGCATTTCTTCCAACACCAACTCAAGGAGTTGTACAACATGGAGTAAGGAAAATAACTGAACAAAGCATTTCCCCCTTGGTTTTTTATTTTTATTTCTCGCCCTCCAATTTATACAGAGGTTTTAATTAGCTTTATTTACAGTTTTTCAGTCTCCGCACAACAGGTAGCATCACGCAAGGACCCCAGTCATAAAATAGAATCGATATTGAAATCTTTAAAAAAAAGGGAGTGGTGAGGACGTCACGTGAAGATCCCCAGGAAGAGGCAGGCTGGGCTGCCCCGAAGCAGTTTCTGCAAAGGGCTCGGTTACTCTGGAGTAGCTCCGTTGCTCTCTGTACATCCCATGATTTCGGTGACAAGGCCAATATTAGTGCACACTGCAAACAAACGAAAAAAGTCCAGGGGAGCCTGAGATCAGAAGGTGCATCTGTAGTTATAAATGGTGCCCCCAACTTCCTTATCCAAATATATATATATATATTTATTAGGTTATGAAGTATTGTAAAATACAAAATGCAATAGCAAATTGGGGGGTGGGGGCAGGAAGGGGGAAGGGGAAAGAAAAGCGAGGAAGGGTAGAGAAAGAAAAAGAAGCATTGATTATCGACTCTGTCTGTTGCGGTAGAATAAGGGATTAACAACAAATCACAACTTTTTTAATGAGAAGAGAGAATGGAATGAAAATGGACTGGACTGGACTGGACTGGACTGGACTGGACTAGACTAGACTAGACTAGACTATGAATATGAATATGAATATGAATGAAAATGGAATGGAATAAAATAGAATGGAATAGAATAAGAATGGAATAGAATAGATTAAAGAATGAATGAGAAAGGAATGGAATAGAATAAGAATAGAATGGAATAGAATATGAATATGAATATGAATTGAATGGAATAAAATAGAATGGAATAGAATAAGAATGGAATAGAATAGAATAGAATAAAGAATGAATGAGAATGGAATAGAATAAGAATAGAATAGAATAGAGAATGAATGAAAATGTAATTGAATGGAATAGAATAAAATAGAATAGAACAGAATAGAGAATGAATGAAAATGGAATGGAATAAAATAGAGCAGAATAGAATAAAACAGAATAGAATAGAGTAGAGTAGAATAGAATAGAAAAAGGAATGGAATGGAACAGAATAAAGAATGGAATGGAATAGAATGGAATAGAATAGAATAGAGTAGAGAATGAATGAAAATGGAATGGAATAAAGTAGAATAGAATAGAGAATAGAATAGAGAATAGAATAGAACAATAGAATAAAACAGAATAGAATAGAGTAGAATAGAGTAGAAAAAGGAATGGAACGGAACAGAACAGAATAAAGAATGGAATAAAATAAAATAGAATAGAATAAAGAATGAATGAAAATGGAATGGAATGGAATAAAATAGAATAGAATAGAGAATAGAATAGAGAATAGAATAGAGAATAGAATAGAGAATAGAATAGAGAATAGAACAATAGAATAAAACAGAATAGAATAGAATAGAATAGAAAAAAGAATGGAACGGAACAGAACAGAATAAAGAATGGAATGAAAATAGAATAGAACAAGAGAGTTGGAAGGGACTTTGGAGGCCTTCTAGTCCAACCCTCTGCACTTCAGAAGAATTATGAGACAAAGTATGAACCAGTAATTTCTACAAAAGTCTTGGGGAAGCAGTGCGCCACAGGAGCGGGCTCTGTCTTCACTGACAGCAGACTGCGGGAGGGCGTCGTGGCCGAAAATGGAAGCCCGGGCGGACCCCATGTGGCCCTCCCGAACTCCGTTTTCGCTAGCAGAGGCACCTTGGGGCCGTTTCTTTGCTATTTTCAGGGCGGGCCTGTGGGCCAGATCTAAGCACACCGCGGGCCAAATCCGGCCCCCGGAACTTGAGTTGGACACCGCTGACATATCTGGTGTTAAACACCAACGATACATCATCTTATAGAAATTCTTTTTTAAATTATAATTTAACTTCCCGAAAAGTGGAATCAGGAAGGACGTGGTACCCTCCACCCAGTCCTGGAACGAGCCGGCATTGCTCGTCATCCAGAACTCATCCATCATCCCAGGCACGGCGGGTGGTACTCACTGGTCATCACTGAATGCCAAATCTTCGGTTGAGGGCGGTGTGAGAATTATTTTGGGTATCTGTCGCTTCTTCGAAAGGGATGCTGCAAGGGAGGAAAAAATTATGGGCATGCATGCATGTAAAAACAAATGCATCCGTGCTGCTGGGGGTTGCTTGAGGTCATAGGAACGTATCCCTTTGCCCCGCTGACTGCCAGAAATCGAGGCAGCTGTGCCTACGGGCTGGTACCACCGATTTGCAAACGGTAGGAAGCCAGAATGCCTCCTAAACCATTGAGGTACCACCCAGTACCAGTTGCCTCAAAGTGCCAGCACTGGGACAGGGCCCTCAACTCTGGAGTTTTGTCCCATTTGAAGGCTGTCCTCACAAACAGGGAAGTAACAGAGCAGAGTTGGTGGGTACCTTTCCCCACCATATTCCCCCGAAGGATACTTCAGGAGTAGAACCATTTCTCTGCAGCTGAAAAGGCCTGTCCTATATTCCGCTTTATCTGGATTTTATGTTCCTCTGTTCTGACCGAGGCTTCCCGAGAGCATGAAGCAAACTCCTTGTCCCGGAAAAAAAAAACCCTTTTATTAATTGACTGTGAATTCTGCCTCATTCACACCCAGCAAAGTCTTTCGAGGGAGGATTTACGGTCACAGACCTTATCTGGCTTGGAGAGCTGCCAGGCCGATATCTGCAAAACTTGGCAAGGAGCCTCGGAGAGTCACAAACCAATTAAGAGAACTAATGGTCTCCTGCAAACTCCACTCCCCTTTCGCTCCTCTTTTATTTCCTCTGGGAGGGGCCATTCATCCTCCGCCTGTGGCCTTACTCCCAAGTCGACCCTTGTTCTTTAGTTGTTCCCTTTGTCTGGCAACTCTGTGCATGCTCACACCAGGAATAGGCTCCAGCTGTTCTTCTGCCTCACTGATGTCTGACTCCGAAGGCAGCTGATAACTGTCATACGGTCCTCGCCCCCTCTCTGCCTCCGACACAGAGCTCTCCTCCGAGCCTTCTCCAGGCTCCAGGACTGGCCCATCTTCCTCCCCAACCTCCTCACTGTCTACGCAGCCGCTGGCTGGCCACAACAATGAGATAGAAAACGAAATAAATTTTTAAAAAATGCCCATTCTGTTCCAAAGCTTGTGAGAAAAACAGCCTGGGGGTTTATTTCCGTGGAAAGATGCTGCCTTTCTTACCTTTTCCTTTCAACTTGTCCCGGGAGCTTTTGGAAACAGAATGAGTCCTGTGATGGGAGGTAGAAGGGCTCTCGTCACGGTGTCGGTGGCTCCTTTCTTCAGTTCTCTGAGCTGCCAAAAGGAGGGGAGAGGGGATTAGAAAGGATGGAAGGAACCCCCCCCCCAAAATGGAGGGTCCTCGCCTTCGCGCCCGTTCCAAAGTTTTCCACGTTGTTTAAAAGAAGCAAAAAAAACCCAAAACACATTCTGGTTTTATTTCGCTGGAGGGGAAAATGATGCTGGTGATGGTTCTGATTTTCCAACCCACCTTCTTACCAGAAAACCAGTTGTTCAGCATGGACCATGCGCCTCTTTTAAGGTGTCGTGAGGCAGACCAAGGGCTGTCGTCACCAAACAGGCAGAAGTCATAGGAATCGGTGGGTACCTTTTCCCACCATGTTCACCCAAGCTAAAGGTCCCCCTTGCGCATATGTGCCAGTCGTTCCCGACTCTAAACGGCGGTGCTCATCTCCGTTTCAAAGCCGAAGAGCCAGCGCTGTCCGAAGACGTCTCCGGGGTCATGTGGCCGGCATGACTCAACGCCCCTGAAGGCGCACGGAACACTGTTCCCTTCCCACCAAAGGTGGTCCCTATTTTTCTACTTGCATTTTTCTACTTGAGCCAAGGTGGCGCAGTGGTTAGGGTGCAGTACTGCAGGCCACTTCAGCTGACTGCTCTCTGCAGTTCAGCGGTTCAAATCTCACCGGCTCAAGGTTGACTCAGCCTTCCATCCTTCCGAGGTGGGTGAAATGAGGACCCGGATTGTTAGGGGCAAATATGCTGACTCTGTAAACCGCTTAGAGAGGGCTGAAAGCCCTACGAAGCGGTATATAAGTCTAACTGCTATTGCTATTGCTATTTTTTTACGTGCTTTCGAACTGCTAGGTTGGCAGAAGCTGGGACAAGTCACGGGAGCTCCCTCCGTTAACGCGGTGGCGCTAGGGATTCGAACCGCCGAACTGCCAACATTTTCTGATCGACAAGCTCAGCGTCTTAGCCACTGAGCCGCACCTTCCAAAAAACATATCCATTTCCCTGCAGCTGAAATGGCCCATTCTACATTTTGGCTTTTTAATCTGGGTTTTAAGTCCCCCTCCCCTATTTTTTTCCCGCTCCCTGGCTGGGCAGAGACCAAGCGGCTGCCCCGCCTCCAACCTGCCCCCCCCACTTCCTGATCTAGAACCGAGGCCAATTCTAGACCGCCCCCCCGATCTAGAAACGAGAATAAGAGACCTTCCTCTTCTTCCGGCTTGCTCTTGAAACAGCCCATTGTTTCCTTCCTCGTTGGGATCCCGAAAAAGGCAATAGGTGGAAAGGCCAAGGCTTGGCCAATGAGTGACAAGCCAGCCTCGAATGGGTTCAAGGGATCCGGACACCCCAGGAAGGGATCGGGGCTGCGATTGGTCGCTGGGAAAGCCAAAGGGGGAGGATCTTGGTTTCCCACTTTCCCCCCCCCCCCCCCTGCATGCAGTGAGACTAGGCCAAATCCAGGAAAGCTCCAGGCAGGGTGAAGGCCCCTGAGCCATGGGGGATGCACGCCATGAAACGTTCCCATTGGGAGGGAGAAGGAAGCCAAGGACAAAACTTAGGCCTGAGCGCAGGAAAAGCCCACCGTGGGACCCCTGTTAATGCACAGTTAAGAGATTCCCCCAGCCCCACTGTATAACCCCATTCCAAAGGCTGCTTAAACCAGGAGCCTTTGCAACTTAGAAAAAGGGGGTGTCTCCAATGATTTGGACGAGGGGACAGATGGGGAATGCGTCAAATTTGCAGATGACACCAAGCTGGCAGGAATCGGCGACACCCCAGAAGAGAGGCTCAAGATACAGAAGGATCCGGACAGACGTAAACATTGGGCACTGTCTAACAAAATGAAATTCAAGGGTGAAAAAAGTCAGGTTCTACATTTAGGCAAGAAAAACTAAATGCACAGGTACAGTATAGGTGAAACCTTGCTCAATAGTAGTAACTGGGAGGGGGATCTCGGAGTCCTAGTGGACAAGCATTTAAATAGGAGCCAGCCGTGTGCAGCAGCTGCCAAAAAAGCCAACACAGTTCTAGGCTGCAAAAATAGAGGGATGGAATCAAGATCACGTGAAGGGTTAATACCACTTTACAAGGCCTTGGTAAGGCCACACTTGGAATATTTGCATCCAGTTTTGGTCACCACGATGTAGAAAAGACGTGGAGACTCTGGAAAGAGTGCAGAGAAGAGCAAGAAAGAGGATTATGGGACTGGAGGCTAAAACGTACGATGAACAGTTGCAGGAACTGGGCATATCTAGTTTAATGAAAAGAAGGACATGATAGCAGTCCTCCAATGTCTCAGGGGCTGCCCCAAAGAAGAGGGAATCAAGCTATTCTTCAAAGCACCAGAAGGCAGGACAAAAAGCAATGGGTGGAAACTAATCAAGGAGAGAAGCAACTTAGAAGTAAGGAGAAATTTCCTGACAGTTAGAACAATTTATCAGTTGGGACAACTTGCCACCAGAAGTTGTGAATGCTTCAACACTGGAGGTTTTTAAGAAGATGTTGGATAACCATTTGTCTGAAGTGGTGTAGGGTTTCCTGCCTAAGCAGGGGGTTGGACTAGAAGACCTCCAAGGTCCCTTCCAACTCTTGTTATTCTATTCTCAAAAAAATATATATCAGCAAACTCTTTTACTAGCCCCTCTCTGGCTCATTCTGACCTCAGGGCGGAGAATTTACAGGCTAGAGACTTTTCAGATGTTGAGTGGATCAAGCGCTCTTAACAGAGTTGGAAGGGACCTTGTAGGTCATCTAGTCCAACCCTCCGCCCAAGCACCATTTCTGACAGAGGGCAGTCCAGTCTCTTCTTGAAAGTTTCCAGGGATGAAGCGGCTACCAGTTCCAAAGTCAACTTCTGTTCCATTGGTGGATTCTTCTCAGTGTTGGAAAAAATTCTCTTTATTTCTAGGTTGAATTTCTCCTTGGTCAGTTTCCATCCATTATTCCTTATCTGGTGTTTGGGTGATTTGGAAAATAGCTTGGCCCCCTTCCTCCTCTCTGTGGCAGCCCCTCAAATATTGGAAGTCTGCTATCCTGTCTCCCCTGGTCCTTCTCTTCACTAGGCCAGCCATGCCCAGTTCCTGCAACCGTCCATTCTATGATTTAGCCTCCAGTCCCCTAATCATCCTGGTTGCTCTTGTCTGCAATTTATCCAAGCCTGATCTGGTTTTTGCCTCCGTGCTTGAACAAAACACACTGTGTGACTCTTTTGCTGTGAGTTTGGCCCTATCCAAAACCTCAAGCCCCTTTTAGCTTCGCTAACTCCAGGCGAGGATATCTGGTTTTTGCACCCAGTTGAAAGTTCAAGATCTTGCCCCCCACACACCCACCAGTCCATCCCATGGTCCAGTCTCCCACTGCCACGCTGGCAGCTTCCACCCATCCAGTTCCAGCCAGGTGCAGAGACAAAAGATGACCTTGGCTTTCTAGAAAGAATGTTGTTATGGCTACATAGCATCTAACTCCATACAATCCCATTTTCCCACCATAGAAAATGCATAGCAGAATAATAAGAAAGTGTGACAGGCCTGACGCCCAAAAGAAAAGATGGCTGACAGGCCTGAAACAGAGGAGAGGAGAGCAGTGGAAATCTATGGGCCGGTCCTTGGGATGGAAGAGCCACTGCTGCTAGCAAAGCCCCACCATAGATCGGTACATGGGACACAATTTTCCTGGATTACATTGGGGGCTTCTCTGAAAAGCCACAAGACTTTTGTCATTGGGGTCTACCCAGATTTCAACAGAAAGGGGGCACAATTTTTGTCACTCGGCTCTTTGAAGTCTTTACCCACAATGGGGAAACTCGTCTCCAACAGCCACACGGATGGGTTTTGGCCAACCATTCAACTCCAGGTCATCTGTCCTCCGGGAATGGTACAGGACACCGACATACTTTTCTGTAATTTCTATACTTTTCCTTGAGCGGCGTTTTGATGTCGAAAGGGAAGTTGCCCCTTAGTTCCAAGAAGAATTATAACGTAAACACTGGCAGAAACCTTTCGTTATTTTCCAGGATTGTCATCCGGGAACAATCTGTGCCTCTTTCAGCCGAGCATTATATGGTAGCTGTGCTTTCTGTTGCCATGGAAACAGGCCAGCAATACCCTAAGATATCATGACTTGTTTTTATTAAAGCCTATAGCTTTGCATAATGGAATATTTTATACACATAAATATCTACATATCTCATTATCTGCCTGCCTGCCTGCCTGCCTGCCTGCCTGCCTGCCTGCCTGCCTGCCTGCCTGCCTGCCTGCCTGCCTGCCTGCCTATCTATCTATCTATCTATCTATCTATCTATCTATCTATCTATCTATCTATCATCGTCTGTCTATCTATTTATCATATATATCATCCATATATCTATCATCTATGATGTCTGTTTGTCTTTCTCTCTCTCTCTCTGATCCCTATCTATGACTGTCTATCTCTATTGCAATTTATTTATCATCTATCAATCTACCTGATCTATCAATCTATCTCTATCATCTATTTTATCTCTTATCTATTGTGTTATCTATCTGTGTTTGCTTCTGTATATATTATACACACATATACATATCTGTTCTCACACACACACTACACATAGACACACATATGATCATATAGTGTCTAACTGCCATTTGAGGGCTTATACAGGAGGAAAATCAGATTTCCCCCAACTAATAAATAATGCACAATTGGATAAGTGGCCTGGATATTAATATTTTTATATATATATATACACACACACCCTTACTGGGATTTGAACCTGGGCTATATTACATACTAGGCAGAGATCTTAGCCATTAGGCCACAGGCTCTTATCCATTATCAGCGAAGCCAGGGTGAAAGGTATCTATTAGATTTTTACAACCCCTGGTAAGCCCCAATTATGGGAGGAAGCTAACTGCTTCCATCATCTGTCAATCGGCTCGTCACAAGAGTCCATCACAACAGAAACCCAATATTTTTACTGTTGCCTTTGTTATATTTGTGTTTTTTTATTTGTGCTGATAAATAAATAAAGGGAGACTAGTATAGATCTATTTCAAGCTATTTAGCCTGGAATATCACAGCAGCACACAAACCAACGAAAGTCCTCCAATGCATCCTAAATTTAATGAAATCTCCTCTCATCTCCTCAAGGAGAGAAGCAGCTTAGAACGAAGGAGAAATTTCCTGACAAGTGAGGACAATTAACCAGTGGAACAACTTGCCACAAGTTCCACACCGGAAGTTTTTCAAGAAGAGATTGGACAGCCGTTGTTCTGAAATGGAAGAGGGCAGGGATGGCTAGGTTTTTTGGTGCCGAGTGGCCTAAGAGCCGAGGTGGCGCAGTGGTTAAATGCAGCACTGCAGGCTACTTCAGCTGACTGCAGTTCTGCAGTTCGGCTGTTCAAATCTCACCTGCTCAAGGTTGACTCAGCCTTCCAGCCTTCCGAGGTGGGTGAAATGAGGACCCAGACTGTGGGGGCGATACGCTGACTCTGTAAACCGCTTAGAGAGGGCTGAAAGCCCTATGAAGCGGTATATAAGTCTAACTGCTATTGCTATTGCTATAATATCCATTTTTGGCTTCTAGATTGATGTAGGCTGCTTTCCAGGCCGAAAACAGGGTGTGTGCTGGCTGCATGCATGTAACCCTCCAAAATGCAATAGGAGCACCCCCACATATGCGCCCCGCCTCCTATGCATGCGTGGCAGAGACCCGAAGACCAGCTGGTCAGTGGGAGGTGCGCACGCATGTGTGGTGGAGCTGGGCTGGAGTGATGGCTGACGTGGCCGCATGGCATAGATTCGCCATCACGGGTATAGGGTTTCCTGCCTGAGCACGGGGTAAGACTAGAAGACCTCCAAGGTCCACATCCAACTCTTGCTATTCTAAGTGATTTTTTAAAATTTATTTTTTATTTATTTTCAAAACAAACATCCTCCTTCTTTACATATTGTAGAAAGTGTATCAGCTGGTTACAAAAGGCTTTTGTGCCTCTCTTCCACCGTCATCAAATATAATTCATATTAATTCAAATATCGTAACTCAAATATTGGCTATATTAGCATCATCATGAATGGTATGGTACCACCCGAATGGTATGAATGTTGTGTTCTATTTTTAATTATGTATTGTCCTTACGTGTTATTGTTTGTATCCCCCTCCCTTTGAGTTGTAAGCCGCCCTGAGTCCCCCCAGGGAAAAGGGCGGCCTATAAATAAATTTTCAAAGAAATAAATTTTCAAATACTTTTCAAATCATACCTCCACTTTTATTTGACTGTAGTTATTTAAACATCCTTCATCCTTAAATATACCAAGATTCAATACATAACCACATACTGGCATTTCATTTACCTACTTGTAAAATCCTCCATTAACATGAAATCCTCATGTCCTGTTTTAGCTAAACATCCATAACGTTTAATACCAAAATTTTCTAATCCTCCATGTATATAATTCATTATCATTATCCTTTCTTTAATTATATCCTATATCATAACATTTTCCCCCTATTAGTTAAAACTTAAATGTATCTAGTTTTGCTTTTTTATTATAATTATTATTGTTATTAATAATCTTTATGCAGAGTCCAAAAATATTTCTAACCTTCCCTTCTCATATCCAATCATTACTTATCATAACAGTTTTCTAAGTGATTTTTGCTCACAGTGAGAAGGTTCTGAAAAAATGCTTCACGCCTGCCATCTACTGATTAAAGGGAAGTATTAAAAGAAAGCGAAGTCAATGGCGTTTTCAACCTCCACATTTCAACGCTGTGAAAAACTGAACAAGGGCTCTCTCTTCCCAGATCAATGGCAAATCCACGGATAGGTGAAGTGAGTAAATATTCTCGTTGGGGTTGATTTCAAACATGGCTTCTTGGAAATTTCCCTAAGATGTAGGAGAACAGAGCATCAGTGGCTCGGTGAAATAACTGAAGTCGGCTTTGAGGTGATCAATTATTTTATCCAGCTGTTAAAAGACCAAGGAATCGTTATGCTGATGTACAACGGTTGGAAAACAACTCATATTGAAACTTTTATGCAACTTACACGCTCCATATCCCTCGTCGAAGAAGCCACAACAGTTCTCTCCAGCTCGTCAGACATGGAAATCGTGATTTGATCAAAAGGCCTGTGAGCGTTGCTTAAATATGTTATTCGTGACTTCGTGTCAAAAAGAGTGCATTTCATTGTGGGGTGCAATTAGGTTGATTTCCCCACCCCACCCCCCTTCCTACCTGTTTTCGAACACTTGGATCTAATGAAAAACAAGGAAGCAAAACAAAATGAGATTTGTCTGTTGGCCTCTTTGCTATTTCAACGAGACAACACAATTCGGGATCTTGGCATTCCTCCATTGCTGCAACACCGAAAACTCACAGATCTCAGCCCTTTGCACAGTCCAATACACCGTCTGGTAAGAGAATAGCAGAGTTGGATGGGACCTTGGAGGTCTTCTAATCCAACCCCCTCCTCCGGTAGAGGTAACCCTCTACCATGTTTGCACAGCCTCTTCTTAAAAACCTCCAGCGTTGGAGCATTCACAACTTCTGGAGACAAGTCGTTCCATCGGTTAATTGTTCTGTCAGGAAATTCCCCCTTAGTTCCAGGTTGCTTCGCTCCTTGATTAGTTTCCACCCATTGCTTCTTGTTCTACCCTCAGGTGCTTTGGAGAATAGCTTGACTCCCTCTTCTTTGGGACAGCCAACAAGGCAACACAACAAGACAATATAACTAGGTTTGCAAATGGAGAGGGCCAGTCTTGACTAAAAATAAAGATTGTTTATGAGAACTTTAGAATGCTGAAGATCAAAAGGTCCATTAATTTGAATGCTCTTTTTTCGTTAGCCTGTTCAGACAAAGGCACACTTAGACCTACAAATTTGGTTAATTGTTCTAACTGCCAGGAAATTCCTCCTTGGTTCTAGGCTACTTCTCTCCTTGATTCCTTTCCACCCATTGCTTCTTGTCCTGCCCTCAGGTGCCTTGGAGAACAGCTTGACTCCCTCTTCTTTGAGGCAACCCGAAATATTGGAAGACTGCTATCATGTCTCCCCTGGTCCTTCTTTTCATTAAACTAGACATACCCATTTCCGAGGTGGCGCAGTGGTTAGAGTGCAGCACTGCAGGCTACTTCAGCTGACTGCAGTTCTGCAGTTCGGCTGTTCAAATCTCACTGGCTCAGGGTTGACTCAGCCTTCCATCCTTCCGAGGTGGGTAAAATGAGGACCCAGATTGTTGTTGGGGGCAATATGCTGACTCTGTAAACCGCTTAGAGAGGGCTGAAAGCCCTATGAAGCGGTATATAAGTCTAACTGCTATTGCTATTTCATCTGCTTCTGTGAAGCACTGTTGGTCCAGATGTTGACCACAGGCACACATTACATGGTATTTCTTTTGAGCATTGTGCCCCATCAGCCGGGGGCCCTTCAGCAAATCATATGAGATGGCATGGGAGTTGGGCATCAAGGTAATTTGAGAACTCCGAGGGGGAAGAGGGGATGGAGCTGTCAAACAGGGGCAGGGGGAGAGAGAGATGGAGCCTGAGCTGTCTGTCAGCCCTCAGATGGAGAGTCAACAGCCCCCAGGTCTGGAGGTGGCTGATGAGGAAGAGGAGGAACAGCTTGACACACAGATGTGCAGAAGGCTGAGGAGAGGAGAACCGTGGAAATCTACGGGCCAGTCCTTCGGACGGAAGAACCACCGCAGCTCCAGGGATAAAAGACGGGGTGGAGATGAATAGATGTGGCAGACAACTCTTCATCTCCTTGCCGGATGGACTTATTAGCCGGCGTTGAGAGAGAAACTTTTTTTGCCGGGGCTCCTAATGAAGGAATCTTTGAATTCCCTTCAGAGGATGGTTTGTTGTGTTTGTGGAGCTGGGTCAGAACGGAGCGCCTCCAGAATATACTACATCAGGGTCCCAATCCATGTGCCGTGGCCTATTCAGAATTGGGCTGTACGAGTGAGTCGCTAATGCGTGCCCGCAGCTCAAATGTGCACAAGTAGTGGGCCAGGGGGCATTTGTGTGTGTGCATGCTGGCCCATCTTTTGTGCAAGTCAAACTGCATGCAGGTGTGCTGGCCCACCACATCTGCAGTTCCGTTCCCCCGTCCCTCGCCCAGTTGACCAAAGGTTGGGTACCACTGCCCTACATGGATAATATCTTGCACAACCAAATCATACATCTATGCTTAAAAAGGTTTCTTAAAAAGATCAGCTGTGCAACTATCAGCTGTGCCCGATTTGCCTGCGAGGTTCCTGCTTGTTGCAGGGGCCTTTTTGTGTGAAGTCCAGCTGCTTTTGCATTGGGTGTGGTAGTCAGTGGTGCAGCTTTTGTGTTAGGTTTTGTGCAAAGTGTGATAGTTGGTTTTTGAGCTCTCCGTGAGGTTCCTGCTCGTTGCAAGGGGCCATTTTGTATGAAGTCCAGCTGCTTTTGCATTGTGTGTGTGAGTCGTTGTGCACATTGTGTGCGCGCAGCTTCTGTGTTATTTTTGTGTAAAGTGTGATTGTTGGTTTTTTGAGCTGTGAGGTTCCTGGGCATTTTGTGTGAAGTCCAGCTGCTTTTACATTATGTGTGAGTCACTTAATGCAGTGTTTCTCAACCTTGGCAACTTGAAGATGTCCGGACTTCAACTCCCAGAATTCCCCAGCCAGCATTCGCTGGCTGGGGAATTCTGGGAGTTGAAGTCCGGACATCTTCAAGTTGCCAAGGTTGAGAAACACTGACTTAATGTATGTAGCTGTTCCTGCCCTCTGGAACAATCTCCCCGTTGAGATCCGGACCCTTTCTACTCTTCCGGTCTTCCGCAAAGCAACCAAGACCTGGCTGTTCTGCCAGGCCTGGGGCTGTTGATTAATCCAGCCCCATCCTAAGTTATGAATGTTGTGGCATTTTTAATGTTTTATTTTATTCTTTCTGTTCCCCCTTCCCTTTTTTATCTGTAAGCCGCCCCGAGTCTTCCGAGAGTGGGCGGCACACAAACTAATTAAATAAATAAGTTGTGCACGCCCACCCGGTCACATGACTACCAAGCCACACCCACCGGGTCATATGACCACCAAGCCACGCCCACTGAACCGGTAGGGAATTTTTTTTTTAATTTCACCACCGATTGGTGAAATTAAGTTTGCAGTTCAATGGAGCACCAGCGTGTTAATTGGTGAAGTTAACATTCTGGTGGTCCATTGTGGAGATAGTTAGCTTTCTCAGTAGCTGGCAAACCACGCTGAGGAATGCAACGTCAGCACAATGATCCTTCCTTAATAAGTGTGAGACAAGAGATTTGGCACATAGGCACATCACATCGCTTGCAGCAGGAAACCATGAGCTGTCCGTTAACTGTCCACATTGATAACATAATCATGAGCTTTGTCTAGCCGGTTCCACCACAAATGCGCGAACGACAAAAGCGCGGCTGACTAAACCGCGGTGACAAAACCGCGCCGAAACCGCGCCGACGAATGAGCAGTGAAGCGCGCCAACAACAGCGTGCCGACAGAAGTGCGCTGTAACCTAACCCTGACCCTAAACCTTATCTTAACTTAAATCGCGCTTCTGTCAGTGTGCTGTTGTCAGCGCGCTGTTGTCGGCGCGCTTTTGACATCGCGGTTTTAGCGCCGTGGTTTTGTCGGCCCGCTTTTGACGTTCGCGCTTTTGTCGGGTCACGGTCTAGCCAATCATTACAAGTGTACTTTGATCAATGAATCAGCTTCTGTCATGGGGACAGTGTTTGACAATAAAAGGAAGCTCCCACGAGCTATTCGGGGTGCCTTTCCATTAACCTTCTTCCTGCCTACGCGTTTTTCTTCACCACAACAACACTCCATGAACTGCAAACTGGGCAAAAACCTCGGATTATAATCAATGCGACCTACACCATCGGAGTTTTAGCAGACAATACCAAGAAAGAGTTTTCCGGGCTAGCAAGGAGGAATTTATTCTTGTGACGGACGAGAAGTCACAACCGCTCGAAAGAAACTCGGGACTCACAAAAGCGTGGGAAGCATTTACAAACACCGACGGTTTCCAACGTCTGACACTTTTGCGTGAATTTCAGCTCTAGGACAGGCGTCACCGAAGCTTGCGGTCAGGAAGGGGGGGAAGGAAACAAAATTGCGTTACACCTTAAATTCAAAACCAAGAACAGCCGGTTTTGGCTTTTGACTTCTTTTGGTTTTCTTTCTTTTCTTTTCAACGTTTTAAACATAAGTGCGCTAAAGCCCTAACGGCTGGGACTACATCCGGTGAGAGGCTGAGGACGTTATGTTGGTTACCAAATTTCAAGCTGCCTTGCACAGGGCCACCGCCGAAAAACGGACCTCCCCTTGCTCACGTTCGGTGAATTGCCGGCAGATGTCGGCCGATGCCTAAAGAGAAAAAGGATATAAGTATTTGGTATTTATTCGATTTGTAGGCCGCCCTATTCCCCGAAGGGACTCAGGGCGGCTGAACAAAAAACCAAGGGAATCTCTACAGTCTCATGGACGTCGTGGTGTTGTGGGAATTTTGTGAGGCCCAGTGAAATGGAGACCACCGCCAATTAAAAGATTCTTACCTTCAGCATGGTGGCATCCGAACTAGATCCATGCTTTATAGGGAATGGCATTCTTCCATCTGCAAGCAAAGGTGGGCAACGTATAACTTATCGCTTCAGTAGCGTGAAAATATTGGTGTAAGAGGAATTAGCTTGGTCCACTTTCTGGAGGCTTATTCTACAACAGCAGCAGCAGCACACACACACACACACCCCGGGACCACTAAATCCACAATTTTAAATCCCGCGGACCACTAATATGATCTGCCTAACCACCAGCTGGGTAGGTGTGGCTAGGTGGTCATGTGGCTGGGTGGGCATGGCCAACTCGATGTCATTCACGTCGAGGAGTGCCTCAGCAGTCTCTACTTGCCCCTCCCAGCCACTCCTTGCCTGCCCGCCCAGGCTCCTTAGGACCCCAACAGTTGTTGGAGCCACCAAGAGAAAGAGTGGGCAAAACAGCTCAGTTCAAATTGGAGGCTCAGCAGAAGCACCTCAATGAGGACTACCAGCATAGGCTTTCCAAGCAGAGGGAAGACCCGCGGGAGTGCAAGGCCAGGTACCGGCGCCTGGAGGCTCAGCGGGCTGAGATGGTCAGCCAGTTCCAGGCCATGATAACAGTCCCACTGGAACAAGGCCCTCCGGATCTTCGCCACCAGCGGCTCTTCCCTCCAGCCTTCACCCAAAGCCCCCCCACCAGGAGGCTGAAGCAGACCCCAAGTCAGAATTTCTGCCCCCCTCCGACCGCCACAAAAAGACCCCGAAGGGGGAGACTCTCTGCAGCAACACAAGTGTTCATTGCACGTATCCATCCCAGGGGTTGTAGTTTGAGGACCCCGGATTTAGTGCAATATTAAAAATGCAAATAATTTTTCTGCAGACCACTAAAATTTTCTCAAGTACCACCAGTGATCCACGGACCACCAATTGGTGACCACTGCTCTAGAGAAGGTCCTTCCACTCTACCTGTAGCACCTCCCAACCTTCTAAGGTGGCACAGTGGTTAGGGTGCAGTACTGCAGGCCACTTCAGCTGACTGCTATCTGCAGTTCAGCGGTTCAAATCTCACCAGCTCAGGGTTGACTCAGCCTTCCATCCTTCTGAGGTGGGTAAAATGAGGACCCGGATTGTTGTTGGGGACAATATGCTGACTCTGTAAACCGCTTAGAGAGGGCTGAAAGCCCTATGAAGCGGTATATAAGCCTAACTGCTATTGCTAATTTATTCAAATATTAATTAGCAACTGCTTGTAATATCTCTAAATGAAAAAAAAGGAAGCTCCATATTTCAGATCCTGCAGGTTCCATTTTTACTTCTCCCCCTTAACCTTGATAGATAAGAGAAAAACTTCCTATATTAAGACTCCAATTTCCATATTTTTTCCCCGTTGTTTTCAAACTTATGGTCCGTAACTCTTGAACTATGAACCAACAGCATGGGCTGAGTTCATATATTACCTTAAACTAATATGTTACTCTTGTATGTACCCCAAGTAGTTCAATTGATAGTTTGTGCGTTTAGAAAGGGGGTAGTAGCTCTGCGTGAACAGGTAGCCCTCGAACTACAACTGCAATTCAGCCCAAGATTTCTATCGTTAAGGCAGACACGTTAAGTGAGTTTTGCCCTGTTTTACGACTTTTCTTGCGTCAGTGAAGTTAGTAGCCCAGTTGTTAAGTGAATCTGGGTTTCCCACGGACTTGGCTAGTCAGCGGATCATGTGACCTTGGGACACAGCAACCGTCGTAAACATTCAGTGTATAAGACGCACCCAAATGTTCACCCTCTTTTGGGGAGGGAAGTGCGTCTTATACTCTGAAAAATACGGTGCACTACTGATCCTTAAGTCAAATGCATTTATCGGTGCCTAAAAATTGTGCGACTGAACAACTGTTCTGCATTGAAAGCGACCGTTGGGTAGAAAAATGGCTTTGTTAAAGCCAACACACAAACCACACAGCTTACCCAGTTCATAAAGGTGTCCTCCCACGCTGGCAAATAGAATGAAATGGAAATTCACCTTATCGTCTTCAGCCTAAGAAAAGATACAATTCAGGAACCTGGAAATCTAGCAAGAACAGTGAAGGGGCGTATAATGGTGGCATCCAAAGGTGCTTTTTCAGGAGGCAACTAGACTTCCTTGTTTTCCTTTGAAGACGTTTCGCTACTCCTCCAAGAAGCTTCTTCAGCTCTGACTGGATGGTGGGGAATGGAAGGATTGATGCTCCTTGCAGACAGCTGGACATTTGAATTCTTTTTAGAGGATCATTGAGGCCACTTGGAGGTTTATCCAAGCCTCCATGTTCTCCAAAAGGATGCAAATGACCAGCTGCCTGTAAGAAGTATAAATCCTTCCATTCCCCAACCATCCAGTTAGAGCTGAAGAAGCTTCCTGGATGAGAAGCCGAAATGTCTTCAAAGAAAAACAAGGAAGTCCAGTGGCCTCTTGATTTATTTATTTTGCAATATTTTTTGAAGCAAACTTCCCTAGCATTTTCACATCTCTCCTAGAAGGAATAACAAGACAGACATGGACTTCAGAGGATAATCAGAACTGCAGAAAAAAAGCAATTACTGCCAACCTGACTTCCATTGAGGACCTGGACACTGCACGGGTCAAAAAGAGGGCTGGGAAAATATCTACAGACCCCTCACATCCTGGACATAAATTATTTCAACTCCTACCCTCAAAACGACGTTATAGAGCACTGCACACCAGAACAACTAGGCACAAGGACAGTTTTCCCCCTGAAAGCCATCACTCCACTAAACAACTAATTCCCACAACACTGTTATATTACCTACGAAGACTGTATTACTATTATTCTTCTCTTCCTTCCTATTACCTATCTCTTCCCACTTATGACTATAACCATGTTGCTTGGATCTTTCAACTTATATTGTTTTATTTGTCTCCTAGTACAATTTGATAGCTTATTAGTAACCCTGACTATCATTAAGTGTTGTATCTGATGATTCTTGATGAATATATTTTATTCTCCTTAAGTACACTGAGAGCATCTGCACCAAAGACAAATTTCTTGTGTGTCCAATCACACTTGGCCAATAAAGAATTTTTTTCTATTTCTATTTCTATTCTTATTTCTATTTCTATTCTCATTTCTATTTCTTTTTTTACTTCTATTCTTATTTCTATTTCAACTTCTATTTTTATTCTATTCTGTATTCCGATATAATTCAATTCCTATTCCTATTCTATTTCTATTCTTATTTCTATTCCTATTCTTATTTCTATTCCTATTTCTATTCTAATTCAATTCTATTCTATTCTTATTTCTGTTCTTTTCTATTCTATATTCCGATATAATTCAATTCAATTCCTATTCTATTCCTATGCCTATTCTATTTCTATTCCTATTTCTAGTCTTATTTCTATTCCTATTCCATTCCATTCTAATTTCTATTTCTATTCTTTTCTATTGTATTCCATATTCCGATATAATTCAATTCCTATTCCTATTCTATTTCTATTCTTATTTCTATTTCTATTCCTATTCTTATTTTTATTTATTCTTTTCTATTCTATTTTCTGATATAATTCAATTCTATTCCTATTCTATTTCTATTCCTATTGTATTCTAATTCTTTTCTATTCTTATTTCTATTCTTTTCTATTCTATATTCCGATATAATTCAATTCCATTCCTATTCTATTCCTATCCCTATTCTATTTCTATCCCTATTTCTAGTCTTATTCCTATTCCTATTCCATTCTATTCTAATTTCTATTTCTATTCTTTTCTATTGTATTCCATATTCCGATATAATTCAATTCCTATTCCTATTCTATTTCTATTCTTATTTCTATTTCTATTCCTATTCTATTCAGGAAACTAAGTTAGATACAGCACTGTGACCAGAATAACCATCTCAGACATGATCCTCCCACAATTCTCACAAAGATAAAAGGAAGAAAGCAGGGAAAACACATTCAGATTTGCAAAATTCTGTTATTATAACCTCTCAGGGTTGAAACACCCGTTCTTGGCCCATTCTATTGTTGAAAACCTATAAATTAAAGCAGTATTTACCCGACACTGGCCCTCTTGAGCTACCGCATTATGGACTTCTTGAATGGCCTGGGAAGAGATAAAAAGAAATCAGATAGATTTTGTTTGAGTAACCTCTAGTGCCGAACAGGATTATCATGATTTTATCTAAATCCACTATTCCCATTCCTGCCAATCTGTTCTGTCTACACTAGGGGTGCCGAACGTCGGCCATTTTAAGACCTCTGGACTTCAACTCCCAGAATTCATGTCTAGCTAGAGGCATTCTGGGAGTTGAAGTCTTAAAAGGAGGCCAAGATTGGATTCCAGCATAACTGTGGAACGCCTCGAGAAATTACAACCAAACTTGGTACACAGATGATTTAGCCTCTGGAAATGAATACTTTGGGGGTAAGATACTCCTAACCCCCCTCAGGGTGTGTGTTCTGTTAAGATAAAGCCTGTTGTGCCTTAAAATGGCTTCTACTGTACAGCGCAATGAAGTTGCCATGATAACGGTTTCACAGTACTCCACAAGGGGGCTACCTCTGGTAAGGGGGGAAAAATCCAACATTAGAAATTATGTTTGGTCCAGACCTTTTCCCCCTATAAATAAATACCCGGGTTTTCAACTAGTATATATATATATATAAAATCATTTCTACATTTGTAATTGAATTCTTTGCAAGTTCTAATATGGAAGTCTGTGTGTTCCTACTGATAGTTGAAACAGGAGGCTGGAATCATTAGGAAATAGGATCACGTTTCTAAGCACACCCTTAAGGCCTCTGGGAGCACCTTGAACCACCTTGCAGAAAATGAAAATAAAAAAACTATCCAAGTCACTCATCCTTTACCTTGTTGTTCTCGAGACGTTTGGCTCTCTCATCTGGGGAGAGTCCAGCTGTCGCAGTGAGGAATTCCTTTAATGCAGAGCCTTCGTCTGGAAAATGATGATATTAAAAAGCGATAAGTGTCGTACAGGGTAATAAAGAAGCAAAGAATAGAATACAGAACAACGGAGCTGGAAGGGACCTTGGAGGTCTTCTAGTCCAACCCCCTTGCTCAGGCCCTAGACTTAGCCCCAACCAGGAGTGAAATGCTACCGGTTCGGGCTCCTTTGCCCAGAATTTCAGGCAGACCCAAGAAAGGAAACTTATTGTCAGGTTCCGGTGTCCGACTTTAAGAAAAGCCAGCCAGTTGATGTTAGACTGTTTATTTGGAAACGTGGGAGTCAGCCTGAAGCGACCATCCAAAAGGAATCAAAGCTTGTGCTACCGTGGTTAGTTCACCCGCCCCTTATATTGCGTGCCACCTCCCTTGTGTGTATACCCCGCCCCTCCCACCAACTGCTTTGCGCTAATACAGCCACTGCAGTCTGGCCACGCCCCTCGCTGCCCATCCGTTTCCTGCTTCCTCCCATGCTCCAACGTTCAGCTGTTTCCACGATCTGACGATCAGCTGTTTCGGAATTAGCCGGTTAATAGTCAGGCGGCAGCCCTCTGGATGCCGGAGCGATCTGCCGGGAAAGTATGGGTCCCGCTAGCTAGGTGGCAACTCTGAGGATGCAGATAATGCGGGCTCTAGGCGTGTCTCGGGATGGCGGTTCCTGTCAGGACGCCATGATGCCATGGGTGTTGAGGCCCGTGCATACGCGTCCACTCCTCCCCTGCCCAAATGGTGGCCATCTGGGTCATCTGGCGGTCTGGGGCTGACACTTAAGTCAGTAGGTTTTGACTACTCCCTGAATTTTTAAGGGCTGAGAAAATATTTTATCTTCCCCGAAGCGAAGTCCCTGTCAAGTGATAATTTAGGGTCCAGTTAAGCCTGCAGGATTTATACATCCACTGGAAAATTCTCCCCTGGTACTTACCGAATCGCATTTTATCTTGATTGTTTGCAACTGCGTGGATAAGGCCAATGGTTCCACAGGAGTTGCTCGCGGTCTGCTTCACGAAGTAGACTTCCGAACTCACGTCTTGACCTTTGAGCTCGTCAATTTGCTTTTTCCGGAAGTTTTCATGCTACGATTTAAGCGCATTCATGACACGTTATAACTAGCAGGTCACCGATGATCCAACAGCAGTGATTCACTTAACAACAGAGGCAAGGAAAGTCGGTAACAGGGGACAAAATTCATTTAACAAGCGTCCCTTCGCCACAGAAACGTTGGGATCAGTTGTTGCCGTAAGTCGAGGAACACCGTCGTTCAGCGAATCTGGCTTCCGCGTCGACTTTGGTTGTCGGAAGGTCGCAAAAGAGGAACTCACATGAGCGCCAGGACTCAAAACCACTGAAATAAAGTGACTTGTGGCCATTTTTCACACTTACGACCATTGCGCCATCCTTCTGATCACATGGTCAAAATTCAGAAACTTGGCTACCGACTCATATTTATGATCTTTGCAGCGTCCTCGGGGGTCACGTGATCCCATTTTGCTACATTCTGACAAGCAAAGTTAACGGGGGAAAGCCAGACTCACTTAACAACCGTGTTACTCAGTTAACAACTGCTGTGATTCACTTAACGGTGGTAGCATGTCATAAAGCGGGACAAATCTCATTTAACAACTGCTGTGATTCACTTAACGGCTGTGGCATGTTGTAAAATGGGACAAAACTCCCTTTTGTCAACTGCTGTGATTCACTTAACGGTGGTGGCATGTCGTAAAACGGGACAAAACTAACTTTTAACAACTGCTGTGATTCACTTAACGGGTGTGGCATGTCGTAAAATGAGACAAAACTCACTTTTAACAACTGCTGTGATTCACTTAACGGCTGTGGCATGTCGTTAAATGGGACAAAACTCCCTTTTGTCAACTGCTGTGATTCACTTAACGGCTGTGGCATGTCGTAAAATGAGACAAAACTCACTTTTAACAACTGCTGTGATTCACTTAACGGGTGTGGCATGTCGTTAAATGGGACAAAACTAACTTTTAACAACTGCTGTGATTTACTTAACGGCTGTGGTATGTTGTAAAATGGGACAAAATGCACTTTTAACAACTGCTGTGATTCACTTAACGGCTGTGGCATGTCGTAAAATGGGACAAAACTCACTTTTAACAACTGCTGTGATTCACTTAACGGGTGTGGTATGTTGTAAAATGGGACAAAACTCACTTTTAACAACTGCTGTGATTCACTTAACGGCTGTGGCATGTTGTAAAATGGGACAAAACTCACTTAACTATCTTGCTTAACAACAGAAGTTTCAAGTTCAATTGTAGGTCAAATCAAGACCACCTGTATACAAATCCAGATATTCTGCTTTAATGTACAGATCAAAAATGGGGCCTTTCTTTTGAAATTAATACATTCCAGGGTGCAAATAGTTGTTAATTCTGGCCTCAAAGCAAATTTCCATGGATATTCTAGCAAGCAGCAGCTGTTCTCCAGAGTATTTACTGTAAATTTACTATTCTGGTTCAACCCAGTGAATTGTTTTTGGTCGAGATCCCCACGGCTGTTTTGCAAATTCCTTTGCAGGACATTAAAAGTACAAATCCAACTTCAGGGGGAGATCTGTCCTTTAGATTAGCAAATTACAGTCAACGGAATTGCAAAGGATTGCAAAATAAATCCAAGGCTCTCCAACCTTGGCCCCTTTTACGATTTGTGGACTTCAACTCCCAGAACTCCTCAGCCAGCTAATGCTGAGGAATTCTGGGAGTTGGAAGTCTGGAATTCTGGGAGTTAAAGTCCCCAAGTCGTAAAGTTGCCACCATAGTTTGGAGACCTGCAATAAGAGATGGGGTTTTTTATTTATCCTTTATTCTGCTTTAATACTGTTATGGCCCGTAGCAGATTCGGACAGTGAGGAGGTTGGGGAGGAAGATGGGCCAGTCCTGGAGTCTGGGGAAGGCTCGGATGAGGGCTCTGTGTTGGAGGCAGAGAGGGGGCCAGGGCGGTATGCCAGTTATCAGCTGTCTTCAGAGTAGCAATAGCAGTTAGACTTATATACCGCTTCATAGGGCTTTCAGCCCTCTCTAAGCGGTTTACAGAGTCAGCATATCGCCCCCAACAACAATCCAGGTCCTCATTTTACCACCTCGGAAGGATGGAAGGCTGAGTCAACCCTGAGCCGGTGAGATTTGAACAGCCGAACTGCAGAACTGCAGTCAGCTGAAGTAGCCTGCAGTGCTGCATTTAACCACCTCGGCTCAGACATCAGTAAGGCAGACGAACAGCTGGAGCCTGTTCCCAGTGTGCGCATGTGCAGAGTTGCCAGATGAAGGAACAAGGGTCGACTTGGGAGAAAGGCCACAGGTGGACGGTGAATGGCCCCTCCCAGAGGGAATAAAAGAGGAGCGGAAGGGGAGTGGAGTTTGCAGGAGACAATTAGTTCATTCCTGCATCCTTGCCAAGCATTGCGGTGTCTGAAAGATATCGGCCTGGCCCCTCTCCAAGCCTGATGAAGGTCGGTAATTGTGAACTCTCTTGAAAGACTGTGGGAGAGGAAAGAGTTTGCTGGAGGGGAATTCACTGTACGTTAAATAAAAAGGGGTTTATCGGGACGAGGACTCGTCCGGGAGTGACCGAGGCTTCCCCAGAGTGCTACTGGGGAAGCCTCGGTTAGAACAAATACTTACCTGAGCAGTAAGGGGAAACAGCAGAAGCAGGGCACAAGCCGGACTCGGCACAGCGCTCAAGATATCTTCATCCAATCCCAGAACATCCACAAATTGCCAACCGGGGGCAACTCCCAGGCGACTGAGTATCTACACAATCAAGGGAAGCACACACACAACACTGGGTATCTCACATCCGCAGGCAAAGTCTACGTGACCCGTCAAAACCGCGGTCCACTAAAGCGCGCCCAATCAAAGCGCGTACGTGACGTCATCAGCAGCGCGACAAATAAAATTAAAAATAAATTAAATTAAAATTAAAATAAAATTAAAGCAAGCCGATTCACATAAAGGTAAGGGTTAGGTTTAGGGTTAGGGTTAGGGTTAGGTTTAGGGTTAGCGTTAGGTTTAGCGTTAGGTTAAGGGTTAGGTTTAGGTTAAGGGTTAGGCTTAGGGTTAGGTTTAGGGTTAGGTTTGGGGGGGTTAGGGTAAGGTTTTCGCGTTAATTTTAAATTTACCGCTCACAGCGTGCCGTTTTCGTCGCGCTGTGATGACGTCACGTACGCGCTTTCGTCGAGCGCGCTTTAGTCTACCGCGGATTTGTGGTGGAACCTAAGTCTAAGCCTCAACCTGGCACCCACCAGCAACTGTCCTTTTTGGTGAGTTGAGCCACAAACGCATCCGGGATATCGGCACTGCTTTCTGTGCGCTGGGTTCAAAACTAGGATTTCATTATTCATTTCGGGTTCAACTCCAGGGAGGTAAACCCAAATCCAGAGACAGACCAGCAAACGTTTCCAATTAAATAAAAACTAAAAATGAAAACGCTCCCCGTTTTATTTCCACGTATAAGAAACACGCAACCATACGCAAATAGGCAAAAGGTAGATTAGAACCACCGTTAAGTCCATGAGGGCGAACCCGTGCCACGCTTGAGCTTTCTCTGTGGGCATGCCAGTCGTCGCCCCAGCCAAGCTCCACCGCCTCCCGCCAGCTGGTGTTCGGGATTCTGCTGTGCATGCGCGTAGGGCGGGGCCTTCCCCAATCTCCGCCGGTTCCCCCCCGCAGTGCGCCCTACCATTCTACTCCATTTCTGCCGCCCACACCAAGCTTGAAGCCGAAATGGGACTGGGGGGGCGCTGTGCGAGGCCCCCCATCCCACACCGTTTTGGGCCTGGAAAGCCTCCTACACCAATTTGGAAGTTAAAACAGGGCAGAGAAGCCCAGGGCGCATGTGCATTGGGGGGGGGGCACCTGTGTGGGGAGCGCTCACGTTGCATTTTGGGGATTGGGGTATGCATTTGTGTGCATGCACGCTTTGGGCACTTGGCACCAAAAAAGGTTAACCACTGGTATGGTTTGAAAATGTGCAGGAGAGACCTTCATTTTGAAGTGGATAAAAGTAAATGTTCCCCTTGTACATATGTGCTAGTCGTTCCTGACTCTAGGGGGCAGTGCTTATCTCTGTTTCAAAGCTGAAGAGCCAGCGCTGTCCGAAGACGTCTCCGTGGTCATGTGGCCGGCATGACTCAACGCCAAAGACACACGGAACGCTGTTTCCTTCCCACCAAAGGTGGTTCCTATTTTTCTACTTGCATTTTTACGTGCTTTTGAACCTCTAGGTTGGGACAAGTAACGGGAGCTCACTCCGTTTATGCGGCGCTAGGGATTCAAACCTCCGACCTTTCTGATCGACAAGCTCAGCGTCTTAGCCACCGTGTGCCTTTTGCAGTGGATGGTTAAAACGATAACAGTCTCGGAAACAAAACTTGCATCTTGTTCTGAGGTTCAAATTCCCCAAAGCTGACAGCATTCTCATATTCCTACTTTTCCAGAATCTAGCAAAATGAAATCTTATTATTTATTAGATTTAACACAGCCGTCGCATCTCGCACACGCGAAGCCTGATTATTCTGGCGAATAAATGAGAAATAGAACAAAAATTTCTCATTCAACCCCCAGGGTAGGATGGGAAAGCTTGATTGGTCCTACCACTGTTGTCAAATAAAACATTATCATTCCCTAAAACAAAACCCAGATGTGGGAATGACACAGAATCAGCAATCAGGTAAATGACTCACCTTTTCAGGATAACTTGCTCTGTTCAAGCTATTGGGCTTTTAAGCTCAACCTGCCTTAAACAGGTGTGGGTAGCCATGGCCCAATTATAGCCTGTGGACTTCAACTCCCAGAATTCCTGAGCCAGTATGGCTGGCTCAGGAATTCTGGGAGTTGCAGTCCACAGGGTCCCCTGGCCTTAAGTATAGATTTAGCAGTTCTGCTCATCACCCATTTCAGGCCATTTTGGGGCTGTTTTAAGGCAACTTTTGGGGGCATTTTTGGACTTAAAATAACCTGAAAACAGCACAAAAAGCATCCTGAAAATGGCATAAAAATAGCCTGAAAATGACCCGAAAACAGCCCCCAAAAATTACCTGTGTTATGGCCATTTTTGGCCCCAAAACAACCTGAAAAACAGCCTGAAAACGACATGAAAAACAGCCTGAAAACAGCACAAAAATGGCACAAAAACAGCCTGAAAAATGATCTGTGTTTTGGCCATTTTTGGCCCCAAAACAATCTGAAAACAGCATGAAAAAAGGCCTGAAAATGGGCCGAAAATGGCACAAAAAAAGCCTGAAAATGGCCTGAAAGCCCGAAAAATGACCTGTTTTGGGGGCATTTTTGGCCCCAAAATAACATGAAAAACAGCCTGAAAATGATATGAAAAACAGCCCAAAAGTGGCTCAAAAAATAACCGTCTTTTTGATCATTTTTAGAGACCATTTTCTGGTGCGCCGGCACTTGTGAAGAGCAGCTGGCAAGGGTGTATGTGCCCACAGAGAGGGCTCTGCGTGCCACCTTTTGGCAGGCGTGCCACACCTTCGCCATCCCGACAAATCTGCAATTCCAGGAGAATCTGCAATTCAGGAAGCCAAACGGGCTTCGTTTTGAGTCGGGATGTGAAGGAGCCAAGCCTAAATTATCCCAGGTTAAAAGAGAAGCCCCCCCCCCCCCCCAAAAAAAAAACCACAGGTGCCATTTGGAGCAAAGAGGAGAACTGTGTTTGCATCCACACCCTGCAATCCCTCCCCTCCAGGGGAGGGAGAAAAGGGTGTGTTGCTTGCAGTCAGCTTCCGAGAAGATGGAGTGGTACCCAGAGCAGAGAAGATGCTCACAACGAGAAGATGGAGTGGTACCCAGAGCAGAGAAGATGCTCACAACCTCCAGATGTTGATGGGGAAAGAGTTGGGGCTTGCCCAATTGCAAGCAGGACCCACTACCCCCCCTAAGGAGAGGGAGGGGGGGATAGAATATCCTAGTCTGGCAATGCCCCCCCCCTTCTCCTTCCTTCTGCCCTCCCTCCCTCCCTCCCTCCCAGCAGCCCCTCCCCACGCCGACCCAGCCCTTCGCTTTGGCGTGACACAGCACAAAGCTCGGTCCGCAGCGCCCCCTGCCGCCCAAGCCCTGGAGGAGCACAGTCTCTCTCGGGCTGAAAGGCGGCGAGACCACCGCCTCTTCTTTCTCCCCCCCCCTCCCCGCACGCCTGTCCCTGGTGGGGGGAGATTGAGGCCCCCTCCTCAATCTCTCCCCCCCCTCCCCGCTTCCAACAGGGCAAGGGAGGGGAGGGGAAACACCGTGCTGGCGTCCCCTCCTCCCCCTTTTGCAAGAATGGGGAGGAGGGGGATTTAAGGCAGGTGCAATGCCAGCGTGGAAACGCCCAGCCCGGCAAAGAGGCGTCTCTGGCGACCCCCGACTCACTTTGTTCAGCATCTGAAAGACAGAAACAGGGGGGGGGGAAGGGAGGTCAGCCTGCCTAAGGGAGCCCCCTCCTCCGTTTTCCCCCCTAGAGGAGGAAAATCCCCCCCACCGAGCACCCCCCCCACCATTCTCCCCCTTCCAAGGCTGCAAAAGACCCCCAGGAGACCCCCAGGCAGCCTCTTGCAGGGATTGCAAGCAGCCTTCGCCCGCTCCCCACCCACCCACGCCCCCCCCAGGAGAAGGCTCTGCTCCCCCCCTCCCCACCCAGGACCACAAATGCCTCTAACCAAGCGACCCCCCCCCCCACCAACATGAATGGGGACCAGCCTGCCTCCCCCTCCTCACCTCCGGGTTGATCTCCATGGGCTGCCACGCCATCCTGCCGCTTGCAAAGACTCCGCCTGCCGGTTCCGCTCTGGGGCAGCGCAAAGCCGTCCGCCCAGCCCTATATATTGCCACCGGAGCGGCCCATTGCCCAGGAGGAGGAGGGGGGGAGTCTTTCGCTGGCCCACCCAGAAACCCCCACCCAGAAACCCCCCGCGTTTCTTTAAATGGTTCCGTCCTACACGCCCCCCCCCGTCCCCTCCTTCCACCAGGTCCTTGGCTCTCCTCCAGGTCCCCCGTTCATCCCGGCGGCAGCCCGCGTTGAGTGGGAGGCGGTGGGCAGGCTGGGAGACGCCCCCCCTCGCCCCCCCCCACAGGGGTTGAGTAGTACAGCCCTCCTGTCGGCTGATTCCAGAAGGGAGCCGGTGCCTTTAGCGAAGCCCGGGCTCTGGGCAGGAGGAAAGAGGCGGGGAAGCCCCACTTGCGGGGCGCCTAGATGCCCTCGGGGGTGCCCCCCCCTTCCGGAGAGTTTGCAAAGGGATCGGCTTTTTTAGAAGCAGGCGCGTTAACAGATGAACAGAGTTGGAAGGGAGGCGGCAGGTCATCTAGTCCAACCCCCTGCCCTTTGTGTATAAAATGAAGGAAAAAGATGTATGAAATAATATAAGTGTGTGTGTGTATGTATATATGTGTGTGTGTATGTATGTGTACATATGTGTATATATATATAACTATATATAACTATATAACTATAACTATAACTATATATAACTATATTATATATAACTATATATAACTATAACTATATAACTATAACTATATAACTATATATAACTATATATAACTATATATAACTATAACTATATAACTATATATAACTACATATAACTATATATAGCTATATATAGCTATATATAATTATATAACTATATATAGCTATATATAACTATACAACTATATACAACTATATGTAACTATATATAACTATATAACTATATTATATATAACTATATATAACTATAACTATATAACTATAACTATATAACTATATAACTATATATAACTATATATAGCTATATATAGCTATATATAATTATATAACTATATATAGCTATATATAACTATACAACTATATATAACTATATGTAACTATATATAACTATATAACTATATATAACTATATATAATTATATAACTATATATAACTATATATCTATAGATATAGTTATATATATATAGTTGTATATATAGTTGTATATATATATATATAGTTATATAAGACTTATATGTACAGATTAAAGAATGACAACAGATATGTAAAAGAAGTGTCATGTATTGCAAAGATGTGATGTTTGCATAAACAAAATAAAAAAGTTTTTTAAAAAAGGAAGGGACCTTTGCAGGTCATCTAGTCCAACCCCCTTGCCCAAGTGAGTGACTTAACAAAAAAAGGTGGTAAGATGGGGGCAAAGCTCGCTTAACAAACGTCTCACTGAACAGCAGGAAATTTCGGCTGAAGTGGTTGTAAATCAAGGACTGCCTGTATTTTTTAAAAAAATTAAATGATTTTAAATGATTAAAAAACTATCATTAGATGTTTGTTATTGTGGGGGTGGGGGAAATAGGAGGAGGAAGTTGTGTTGGCTATGTCCATTGCCTTGAGTTATTTGCAAAAGGAATAAAAGCCGGATAAAAATAAATGAAATATATACCAGCAAACTGCCTGCAATCGAGTCAGACTGAGAGAGGCAGTGAATAAACCCTGATTAACGAAGCTATACACTTCATCCATTCATTATCATCGTTTAGCAACCCCATAATCCCTTGTGGGGTGGAGTCCGGGCAACTGAACGGAGTTAAGAGTGTTTACTGGCCTGATGCCCTTCCTGTCACCATTGCGGAGTTTTGTTCAGCAGATATATTCTCATTGTGCCCAGAGAGAGAAATGATGTCTGCCTCTACCTAGGATTGAACTCACAACCTCTGGATTGTGAGGCGAGAGCGCCACCTCTAGGCCAGACCGGCTCTTTGGGAAAGACCTGAAGAAGCCTCTCTTTTTTGGTGTGGTGCTTTGGGGTTTTTAGGAGGTGCCGGATGAGCCACCGGGAGATGCTCCTGTGGAACTTTTCTCCGGGAAAATTTCTCGCGTGGGCTGCCCTTTTCAGCCTTCCCACGCTGCTTCCGGGCACACACTTTCCATTTATTTGTTGTTGTTTTTTGTTCGCATACTATATAAATTTTCTAATAAATAACGCAAGGTGGCTAACTATCCTACACACCCTCCCCTCCTATTTCCCCCCACAACAATAAAAAGAACAACCCTGTGAAGTGGGCTGGGAGAGAAAGAGAAAGGAGAGAGAGAGAAGAAAGAGGAAAGAGAGAAACAAGAGGAAGGAAGGGAGAGAGACAGAGAAAGAGGAGAGAAAGAGAGGGAGAGAGAGAAGAAGAGAGAAAAGGAGGGAGAGCGGGAGATAAGAAAGGAGAGAGAAGGAAGGAAGGGAGGAGAAAGGGAGAGAGGAGAAAGAAGAAATGAAAGGGAGGGAGAGAAAGAAGAAAGAGGAGAGAGAAAGAGGGAGGGAGAAAGAAGAAAGGAGAGGGAGAGAGACAGAGAAAGAGGAGAGAGAGAAGAAAGAGAAAAGGAGGGAGAGAGAAGAAGGAGAAAGAAAGAAAAAGAGAGAGAGAGACAAAAAGAGGAAAGGGAAAGAAGAGAAAAAGAAAGAAAGAGGGAGGGAGCAAGAGAGAAGAAGGAGAGACAGAAGAAAGGAGAGAAGAAATGGAAGGATGGAGAGAGAGAAGAAGAAGAGAAGAAATGGAGGGAGAGAAGAAAGGAGAGAAAAGGGAGGGAGAAATTGAAAGAAGAAAGGGTAGTGAGAGAGGGGAGAGGAGAAAGGAGAGGAAGGGAGAGAGAGATAAAAAAGGACAAATATCAAGAAAGAAAGGGAGGGAGGAAGAAAGAGGAAAAGAAGAAAGGGAGGGAGAGAAGAAAGAGGAGGGAAAGAAAGGGAGGGAGAGAGGAAAGGGAAAAAGAAGAAAGGAAAGAGGGAGAGAGAGATAGAAGAAAGAGAGAAAGAAAGGGAGGGAGGGAGAGAGAGAAGGAAGAGGAAGAGAAGAAAGGAGAAAGGGAGGGAGAGAAGAAAGGAGAGAAAAAGAGAGGGATAAATTGAAAGAAGAAAGGGAAGTGAGAGAGAAGAAAGGAGAGAAAGGGAGAGAGAGATAAGAAAGGACAAATATCAAGAAAGAAAAGGAGGGAGAAAGAGGAAAAAAAGAAAGAAGAAGGGAGAGAGAAGAAAGGAGGGAAAGAAAGGGAGGGAGAGAGAAGAAAGGGGAAAAGAAAGGAAAGAGGGAGAGAGAGAAGAAAGAAGAGAGAAAGAAAGGGAGGGAGAGAGAGAGAGAGAGAGAGAGAGAGAGGAGATCTCTCTCCTCTCCAAGACAATTAGATGAGATGGATTAGCTGCATTAGTCTAATTGCTGAACAAAGACATGGAGAGGCAAATATTTGTATTTATGTATTTAGTGTCACAACCCCTGGTATGCCCAAATATGGGAGGAAGCCTACTGCTTCCTATCTCTGTCTATCGGCTCGTCACAAGAGACCATCCAGACAGAAACCCAATATTTTTACTGTTGCCTTTGTTACATTTGTGTTGTATTTGTGCTGATAAATTAATAAAGGGACACTAGTATAGATGTATTTCAAGCTATTTAGCTCTCATCAGCTAGCCATACCCTTACTGGGATTCAAACCTGGGCTGTATTACATATTAGGCAGATGTGTTAACCCACTAAGCCACAAGGTTCTCCTCCTTTATCAGCTGAGCCAGGGAAATAGGTATGTAGTTAGTGTCACAAGCTGATAAAGGAGGAGAACCTTGTGGCTTAGTGGTTAACACAACTGCCTAATATGTAATACAGCCCAGGTTCAAATCCCAGTAAGGGTATGGCTAGCTGATGAGAGCTAAATAGCTTGAAATACATCTATACTAGTCTCCCTTTATGTATCAGCACAAATACAACACACACACACACACACACACACACACACACATAGCATTAATTTTATTTTAATTGCCTTCATTTTATTATATAGGCAGCCCCGTTCTTATGACCACAATTGAATGCAACGTTCTGTTGCTAAGTGAGACAGGTTTTTTTAAAACAACTTTTTTAAAAAAAAAATTGTTACAAATTTTAAATTCTTTTATAAACCAAGTGTTGCGTGGGCTTTCCCCTTTAACACCTGCCCATATGCAAAGTTCATTTTACATCCTATTTCCATTTCCAAATTCAGCCCTCTTGTATCCTTTCTGTCTTCCATCTTAAATTTAATTTCTTCTTAATACGTAAACAATAGCATTATTTTCCCCTTCAAAGTTAACCAGATTTATCATTTCATTTCCATCTGCGATTCTATTTTACTACAAGTAGCATCTATCCTCAAATTCAATTTTTATATAATAAGCATTTCGCTTAGTTACCCACAATTAATGTTCATATAGTTCCCTCACAACATAATTAGCTACATACCATTAACAATGTTAACGCATTTTATTTTATTTTACTAGTAAATCCTTTTCTTTCCCTTCCTCCTTTGCTAACCATTTTCAGTGAGACATTTGTTAAGTGAGGCATGCCCTGTTTTACGACTTTTCTGGCCACCGTTGTTAAGTGAATCCCTGCAGTGGATACGCGAGTGACCCGGTTGTTAAGTGAATCTGGCTTTTTGACCATGTGCCCATAAGGATCTTGGCAATGGTCTTTAAGTGTGAAAAAGGATCATAAGTCACTGTTTTCAATGCCGGTTTGTGGCAAGCAAGGTCGTAAAATGGGGTAAAATTCACTTAACGACTGTCTTCCTTAGCGGTGGAAATTTTGGACTCCGTTGTGGCCATAAGTCGAGGACTACCTGAGTCAGTCACTGAATCAAAAAAAAATCACCTTGTTGACACCTTGGTCTTCCCTGAGCTACATTTGCTACCAAGTAATGCTTTGCAAAAATTTAAAAAAATAAGTTACATTCTAGTGAAAACATCTTGTTTCACAGTAATTGCAATAAAAGCTAGTTGTAAATCTGCTTCAGCATCTCCAGATTTGAATTTTTGGGGACCATTGGCTAAATGATCATGAAGGATCGACCTGGGAGAGTAACTTTGCCACCAGTAATCTAGTCTCTCATATCCAAATAAATATCAGAATTTATTTATTCAAATATAGAATAGAATGGAATGGAGTGGAGTGGAATGGAAAGGAATAGAACAGAAAAATAATAGAAAAGAGAATAGAGTAGAATAGAATTGGAAAAAATGAAATAGAATATAAAAATAATTTAGAATAGAAAACAGAAAAAAACAACAGAATAGAATGTAAAAGAAAAAATAATAAAATAGAATAGAATAGAAAGGAAAATAATAGAATAGAACATAAAAAAATAATAGAATAGAATATAAAAATAATAGAATAGAGAACAGAGTAGAATAGAATAGAATTGGAAAAAAATGAAATAGAATATCAAAATAATTTAGAATAGAAAATAGAAAAAATAACAAAATAGAAAAAAATAACAGAATAGAATATAAAAGAAAAAATAATAAAATTGAATAGAATAGAAAGGAAAATAATAGAATAGAACATAAAAAAATAATAGAATAGAATATAAAAATAATAGAATAGAGAATAGAGTAGAATAGAATAGAATTGGAAAAAATGAAATAGAATATTAAAATAATTTAGAATAGAATAAAATAGAAAAAATAACAATAGAAAAGAAAAAAATAATAAAATTGAATAGAATAGAAAGGAAAATAATAATAGAACATAAAAAAATAATAGAATAGAATATAAAAATAATAGAATAGCGAATAGAGTAGAATAGAATAGAATTGGAAAAAATGAAATAGAATATTGAAATAATTTAGAATAGAATAAAATAGAAAAAATAACAATAGAAAAGAAAAAAATTATAAAATTGAATAGAATAGAAAAGAAAAAATAGAAAAGAATAGAACAGAAAAAAAGAATAGAATAGAAAAAATAATAGAATAGAGCAGCCTTTTGGACCGCAGGGACCACTAAATTCATAATTTTAAATCCCTCAGACTACCAATATGAATTTTTAAAAAGGTAAATAGTATTTAGTGCAATATAAAAATACAAATAATTTTTCTGCGGACTACCAAAATTTTCTTGCAGGCCACCAGTTGGTGAGCGCTGGAATAGAGAATAGTATAGAACAGAATTAGAAAAAAAATATAGAATAGAATATAAAAATAATTTAGAATAGAATAGAATTGAAAAAATAATAGAATAGAAAAATAATTTAGAATAGAGTAGAATAGAATAGGAGTTGGAGGGATCTTGGAGGTCATCTAGTCCAACCTTCCTGCTCAAGCAGGAGAACCTATACTATTTCAGATAAGTGGCTGCCCAGTCTCTTCTTAAAAACCTCCAGTGATGAAGCCCCCACAACTTCTGGTGGCAAGCTGCCCCACTGGTTAATTGTCCTCACTGTTAGGAAGTTTCAGGTTGCTTCTTTGCTTGATTAGTTTCCATCCATTGTTTTACCAACTTTAGGTATTCCTTGACTTACTGAGTGATTGCTCCTTTTTCCAAAAGGAACTGGAAAGGGAAGGGATATATCGAGGATGGATGGATGGAAGGAAGGAAGAAGGATGGAAGGGGGAAGGAAAGAAGGGAAATGGATATAAAGTAATGAGTGGATGACGGGCAGGGAAAGAGGAAAGAGAAAGGAAGGGGGAAAGAGGAAAGAAACAACTGAAGGGAAGGAAAAGGGGGGAAAGAAAGGAAGGGAAGGAGAAAAGAGGGGAAGGGAAGAAAAAAGAGGGGAAGAAAGATGGGGAAGCAGAAAAGAGAAAGGAAAGGAAAAGGGGAAAGGAAAAAGATAGGGAGGGAAGGAAGAAAAAGGGAAGAAAGAGATGGAGAAGGAGAAAAGAGGAAGAAATAAGGGAAAAGAGAGGGGGGGGAAAGAAAGAAAAAGGAAGGGAAAGAGAAAGAAGGAAAGGAAAAGGGAGGGAAGAAAAAGGAAGGGAAGAAAGCTAGGGAAGGAGAAAAGAGAAAGGAAAAGAGGAGGAAGGGAAGGAGAAAAGAGAAAAGAGAGGAAAAGGAAAAGAAGGGGAGGGAAAGAAAGAAGGGAATGGGGAGGAAAAGAAAGGGAAGGAAAAAGGGGAAGAAAGGGAAAAGAGGAGAAGAAAGAAGGAAAGTGGGAAGAAAGAAGGGAAGGAAAAGGGGAAGAAAGGGAAAAGAGGAAAAGAAAGGGAAGGGAAAGGAGGAAGAAAGAAGGGAATGGGGAGGAAAAGAAAGGGAAGAAAAAAGGGGAAGAAAGGGAAAAGAGAAGAAAGGGAAGGAAAAGGGGAAGAAAGGGAAAAGAGAAGAAAGGGAAGGAAAAGGGGAAGAAAGGGAAGGAAAAGGGCAAAGAAAGAAGGGAAGGAGAAAAGAGAAAAGAAAGAGGAAAGGGGGAAGGAAGGGGAAAGAGAAGAAAAGAAAAAAGGGAAGGAGAAAAGAGGAAAAGAAAGGAAAAGGGGAAGAAGGGAAAAGAGGAAAAGAAGGGAAAAGGGGGAAGAAGGGAATGGGGAGGAAAAGAAAGGGAAGGCAAAGGGGGAAGAAAGGGAAAAGAGAAGAAAGAGAAGGAAAAGGGGGAAGGAAGGAAGGAGGGAAGGAGAAAAGAGAAAAGAAAGAGGAAAGGGGGAAGGAAGGGGAAAGAGAAGAAAAGAAAAAAGGGAAGGAGAAAAGAGGAAAAGAAAGGAAAAGGGGAAGAAGGGAAAAGAGGAAAAGAAGGGAAAAGGGGGAAGAAGGGAATGGGGAGGAAAAGAAAGGGAAGGTAAAGGGGGAAGAAGGGAATGGAGAGGAAAAGAAAGAGAAGGAAAAGGGGGAAGGAAGGAAGGAGGGAAGGAGAAAAGAGAGGGAAAGGTAAAGAAGGCAGGGCTTCTGCAGGACCTTCTCCTCCTCCTCCTCCTCCTCCAGCGGCTCCTCCTTGCGAGGCTCCCCCGTGGCCGCACCGCGTCGCCCTCCGTGCCGCCTCCCTCCCTCCCTCTCCCGGCCGGCCCTTCCTTCCTTCCTTCCTTCCCTTCCCTTCCCGGGAGGCGGCGCAGGAGGCGAGGCGAGGCCGCGGCCGGAGGCCGGAATTGCTGGCCGGGGAAGCGCAGAGGCGGCGCAGCGTTTCCGGAGGCGCCGCTGGGGCTGCTGCTGCTGCTGGTGCCGCGGCGGGCTGGAGCCGCGATCCGGCGGGGGAAGACAGCGGCAGGTAAGGCCCCGGAGCCCCGCAGCTGCAGCCCCGCAACCAGGCCGGGCCAGGCGGCCGCCGAGGAAAGCCGGGCTGCTGCAGCGGGGGAGCCCCGAGGGGGGGACGGACGGAAGGGCCTGCCGGGGAAGAAGCTGCGGCGCCTCTTTCCTTCCTTCCTTCCTTCCTTCCTTCCTTCCTTCAACCCATCTCTCTTTCCTTCTTTCCTTTCCCTCGCTTTCCCTCCCTATCCTTCCATTAACCCTCCCATCTCTGTCTCTCTCTCTCTCCTTCCTTCTTTCCTTCCTTCCTTCCTTTTCCCTTCCATTAACCCATCTCTCTTTCCTTCTTTCCCTCGCTTTCCCTCCCTATCCTTCCATTAACCCTCCCATCTCTGTCTCTCTCTCTCTCCTTCCTTGTTTCCTTTTCCCACCTTCCTTCCTTCCCTTTCCCTTCCCTTCCATTAACCCGTCTCTCTTTCCTTCTTTCCTTCCTTCCTTCTCCTCGTTCCCATCTCTCTCTCTCTTTTCTTCTTTCTTTCCTTCCTTCCTTTTCCCTTCCCTTCCATTAACCCATCTCCTTCTTCCCTTCTTTCCTTCCTTCCTTCTCCTCGCTTTCCCTCCCTATCCTTCCATTAATCCTCCCATCTCTCTCTCTCTTTCCTTCCTTCCTTCCTTCCTTCCTTCCTTCCTTCCTTCCTTCCTTCCTTTTCCCTTCCCTTCCATTAACCCATCTCTCTTTCCTTCTTTCTTTCCTTCCTTCTTCCTTCCTTTTCCCTTTTTCCATTAACCCACCCATCTCTCTATCTTTCTCTCTCTTGTGTCTATCATCCATCCCTCCATCCATCCATCCATCCATCTATCTATCACCTATCATCTAATCTATCTATCTATCTATCTATCTATCTATCTATCTATCTATCTATCTATCATCTATCTATCTATCTATCTATCTATCTATCTATCTATCTATCTACCCTTATAGTGTCTATCATCTATCAATCAATCATCTATCTATCTATCTATCTATCTATCTATCATTATGTTCTTATCTATTTATCTACCTTTATTGTGTCTATCATCTATCAATCAATCATCTATCTATCTATCTATCTATCTTTATGGTGTCTGTCTGTCTATTATCTATCTATCTATCTATCTATCTATCTATCTATCTATCTATCTATCTATCTATCTATCTATCTATCTATCTATCGTTATGTTCTTGTTGTGTTGCATTGCAAGCTGCCCAGAGTCACCTTAGTAATGAGATGGGCAGCATATAAATTTAATAAAGGAAAGATGCTGTTGGCCCCATACAGAAGGGCTCCTTCCCTCCATCCCCCTCTTTACCTCCCCCAAAATTATTTCACCCCACTGGAAGAAGAAGAAAAAAAAGAGAGATCTGGCCACACCTGCCAATCCAGGAATTATAGAGAACCGAGTTCAGAATTAAAAGGCAAGGTCTCTAACCTTGACCTTTTAAAGACTTACAGACTTCAGTTCCCAGAATCCCCCAGCCAAGCCATGCTGTGACTGGGGAATTCTGGGAGTTGAAGTCCGTAGGTCTTAAAAATGGCCACAGTTGGACACCCCTGGTTTTAACACTTGTACCCCACTTATATGCTTGCATCTGATGTTTTCTGAGCAAGTGAGCCATAGGGCATCTGGGATCAGAAAGCCAACCAAAATAAACAGAATTAAAACCTGCCCAATATCCGTACAGAGAGCTAGCTGCAGAAATATTTTTATGCAACGGATTGTTTTTCAGCATTTTGGTTGCTTAAATATTATCCTGTGGTTTTTTTTTTTTTTTAAAGTGTGCATGTTTGTGTGTCTTTCCTCTGGATGTAATTTTGTGCAACTTTCAGGCAGAAATTCCAGTACGAAAATAGTAAGGACAAATAATAAAGTAACGTAGAAGGATATGAATAGCTCGGCCGTGGTCGATGTTTATTTCTTTTTTTTTTTAAAGTATGCTAAGTAACGTTGAGATGGTGCTTATGTTCTGATGTTTCCTGTTCTTCATTGATTCGTAGCGTCAAATTCCACCCATTCCTTCCCAAAAATCTAGCAAGGATGCAGCATTTGTCAGCGAAGTCCTTTTTTAAATTTAATTGCTGCTGGTTTTAATTTTTATTTTATTTTTTGGGACGGAGGTGATTTCATTGGTGTTTGGTGTCTGTGTAAAAGGTATTATGCAAGACTTTGCACAAATATGAAATAAGTAGGCTTAAGATAGGTCTGTGTGTAATTCCCCATAGCCTGAGATTTAGGAATATCTGCAGACTGTTAACTAGCCCAAGATTCTCCGGGCAGCAGCTAAACCACAAACCATAACTCGCAAACCACGATGGCTGCATTGGCATGGCATGTGAAACATATATTGGTTTGGCTTAGCAAGGTCATCTAATCCTGGTTAGTGGTTTTATGGCAAGGCTGTTAATCATAGGATTTCTTCTTTGGCAGGGGGGAAAAAAACCATGCAATGACTTTGCAGGCATATTTTCCCGAGAAGCAGGCTCTATTTGATGATCTCCTCCAAGAGGAAATCTGTTTGGGGTATCGAGTGATTTTAATTAAGATATTCACTGGCCCAGCGGCCTCACTTTTCAAATCGGATGAAAAGAAGAATGTGAAGAACTGTCTTAAGATGGGGGGAAACAGAGGTGATGTGAGTTACCTCCCATTTTAGAACAAGAGTGAGCCATTCAGGGCCCCAGATCCAATTTGGTGGCTTCAGAAACTTTTTTTCCCCCCAAAAAATTCAGCTGGACTTTCTTGGTGTTTTTTCCAAGAAAGAACCCTTGGAAAACATTTCACTTCTCAACCAAAAAGCTTCTTCCCAGGGAAGGGAAGGGAAGGGAAGGGAAGGGAAGGGAAGAAAGAAAAGAGGAAGGGAAGGAAAGAAAGGAGGAAAGGAAGGGAAGGAAAGAAAGGAGGAAGGGAAGGGAAGAAAGAAAAGAGGAAGGGAAGGGAAGAAAGGAGGAAAGGAAGGGAAGGAAAGAAAGGAGGAAGGGAAGGGAAGAAAGAAAAGAGGAAGGGAAGGGAAGAAAGAAAAGAAGAAGGAAAGGAAAGAAAGAAAAGAGGAAGGGAAGGAAAGAAAGGAGGAAGGGAAGGAAAGAAAGAAAAGAGGAAGGAAAGGAAAGAAGATAAAAGGAAAAAGGGAAGGAAATGAAGATAAAAGGAGAAAGGGAAGGAAATGAAGAAAAGGGGAAGAAAGGAAGAAGGAAAGGAAAATTAAAGAAGGAGAAAGAGAAGGGAAGGAAAGAAACAAAAGAAGGAAAGGAAAAGAAGAAAAGAAGAAGGAAAGGAAAGAAAGGAAAGGTAGATAAAAGAAGGAGAAATGAAAGAAGGAGAAGGGAAAGGAAAGGAAGATAAAAGAAGAAAAGAGGAAGGAATGGAAAGAAAGGAAAGGGAGATAAAAGAAGGAGAAAGGGAAGGAAGGGAAGGAAAGGAAGATAAAAGGAGAAAGGGAAGGAAAAGAAAGGAAAGGGAAGGAAGGAAAGGAAGATAAAAGAAGGAGAAAAGGAAGGGGCTTATTGGATGAGAAGCGAAACATTGCCAAAGGGGAAAAAACCCAAGAGAGCCCAATTGCATTTTGGGGGGAAAAGCACTCTTGGGTCAACCATGACCTGGATGATGGAGAATCTCCATAAGCCTTTCGCAGCTCGCTTTCCTTAAGATCAGCGATGGTGGCTTGCATTATCCTTTGCCACTTTGAAATAGGAGATCTATTTGTGCGCATGCGCAGAGTTGCCAGACGAAGGGAACAGCTAAAGAACAAGGGTCGACTTGGGACTAAGGCCACAGGTGGACGATGAATGGCCCCTCCCAGAGGAGATAAAAGAGGAGCGAAAGGGGAGTGGAGTTTGCAGGAGGCCATTAGTTCGCTTCATTGGTTCGTGACTCTCCGAGTTGCCAAGTTCTGCAGATCTCGGACTGGCAGCTCTCCAAGCGAGATAAGGTCTGTGACCGTAAATCCTCCCTCGAAAGACTTTGCTGGATGTGAATGAGCAGAATTCACAGTCAATTAATGAAAGGTTTTTTTTTTGTCGGGACAAGGAGTTTGCTTCATGCTCTCGGGAAGCCTCGGTCAGAACAGGTTGCCTTTCTGGAATTCTGTCCCATCTCCACCGAGGATCTCTCGAGCTCAGATAAGAGTGACCATCGGGTTCTTGGTCACTTCTCTTACTAAGGCCCTTCTCCCATGATTGCTCAGTTTGACCGGGTAACCAGCTCTTGGAAGAATCCTGGTTGGGTCAAATTTATTCCATTATAGAATTATAGAGGCCACTGTGCTCTTAGGAAACTTGAAATTTTAGTCATGCCTTCCCCAGATCTGTGCCTTGCAATAATCCTGTCTCTGAGCTCTGCAGACCTGGCTAGTATGCATTGTCAGCTGTGAGGCCTTCTATAAAGAGGTGTGCGCCTTTCCAAATTGTGTCCAGTCAATTTAATTTACCAATTTAATTTAATTCGCGAGCCGACCGGTGATAAATTAGGAGAAACACGTGAGCAACGATCAAGAGAAATGGGAGGCTAAATTTCACATATGTGTTGCAAAGGGTCTGAATACTATTGGGATATTTCAGGAGTTTCCCCTCCCTTCTTTTTAAAAAATAAATTTACAGGCATTTCTAAAATTCTTTTGTGGTCATGGGGTGTTGAATGGAGATGAACGAGGGCGTGGGGAAATGAATTTCAACCAGGGTAGAATCGGGCTGCAGCATAACCACGTTGGCAAAAGTGAAGGGGGTTTGAAGACTTTCTGAATGCACTGCGTTTGAAGCATTACGCTGCATTGGACTGCCTGTATGTGCCTCAGCAGTGGCATTTGTACAGAATGATGAACCAGAATAGAATAGAATAGAATAGAATAGAGTGGAATGGACTGGAGTGGAATGGAATGGAATAGAATAGAATAGAGTGGAATGGAATAGAATAGAATAGAGAATGGAATGGAAGAATGGAATGGAATAGAATGGAGTGGAGTGGAATGGAATGGAATAGAATAGAATAGAGAATGGAATGGAAGAATGGAATGGAATAGAATAGAGTGGAATGGAATAGAATAGAATAGAGAATGGAATGGAATAGAATAGAGAATGGAATGGAAGAATGGAATGGAATAGAATAGAGTGGAATGGAATAGAATAGAATAGAGAATGGAATGGAAGAATGGAATGGAATGGAGTGGAGTGGAATGGAATAGAATAGAATAGAGAATGGAATGGAATAGAATAGAGAATGGAATGGAAGAATGGAATGGAAGAATGGAATAGAATAGAGAATGGAATGGAATAGAATAGAATAGAGAATGGAATGGAAGAATGGAATGGAATAGAATAGAGAATAGAATAACAGAGTTCGAAGGGAACTTGGAGGTCTTCTAGTCCAACCCCCTGCCTAGGCAGGAAACCACTTCAAACAAATGGCTACCCAACATCTTCTTAAAAACGTCCAGTGTTGGAGCATTCACAACTTCTGGAGGCAACTTCTGTTCCACTGATTCATTGTTCTCACTCTCAGGAAATTTCTCCTTCGTTCTAGGTTGCTTCTCTCCTTGATAAGTTTCTACCCATTTGCAGAATAGCTTGACTCCCTCTTCTTTGTGGCAACCCCTGAAATAGCGGAACACTGCTATCATGTCTCCCCTACTCCTTCTTTTCATTAAACTAGACCTACCCAGTTCCTGCAACCGTTCTTCATATGTTTTAGCTTCCAGCCTCCTAATCATCTTTGTTAATCTTCTCTGCACTCTTTCTAGAGTCTTCACAACTTTTCTACATTGTGGAGACCAAAACTGGGTGCAGGATCCCGAGTGTGGCCTCACACCAAAGCCTTAAAAAATGGCACTAAGGTAGATCCTAAGAGTTCAAATGCATCAACAGGAAAGTGATTCACTGGTCTGAATAAGGCTGAGCTCACCGTAAGGCATCGGGTGCTGGAAAACCCACAACGGGAGGGGCTCACGTAGCAGGCCAAGCCAGAATAAAAACCAAGGTTTGCAAAACAGTCTGGTTAAATTCATCCCAAATGCTTAGCAGACAGCCAGTCTAATATCTGCTGCTGTTAAGAGACGAAAATTGAGATGGCTCCCATGAGTTCATGTGGACACCAACTTGACATCTCAAGGAATTCCTTGGGAAAACACTCCCCTCCAGCCACTGAATTCTGCCTGGAATGTGTGGTTGGGTTTATACGTTACATGACTAATTCTGCGCTGTTAATTGACTCTGGGTGAATCAGATGCAGTGGCTGAGTTCACACAACCCTCCAGGCTAAAAACGTCATGTGCTATAGGCTACTCAGACAGTATATTTAGAATAACAGAGTTGGAAGGGACCTTGGAGGTCCTCTAGTCCAACCCCCTGCCTAGGCAGGAAACCCTACAACACTTCAGACAAAGGGTTATCCAACCTCTTCTGAAAAACTTCCAGTGTTGGAGCATTCACAACCTCTGGAGGCAAGTTGTTCCACTGATTAATTGTTCTAATTTATTTAATTTATCTAATTAATTTCTCCACAGTTGTAAGTTGCTTCTCTCCTTGATTAGGAAATTTCTCCCAAATTGCTTCTCTCCTTGGTTAGTTTCCACCCATTGCTTCTTGTCCTGCCCTCAGGTGCTTTGGAGAATAGTTTGACTCCCTCTTCTTTGGGGCAACCCCTGAGATATTGGAAGATGCTATCATGTCTCCCCTGGTCCTTCTTTTCATTAAACTAGACATACCCAGTTTCTGCAACCGTTCTTCATATGTTTTCGCCTCCAGCCCCCTAAAATTATCTTGGTTGCTTCAGGCCTTGGAGATGTCTGAAGGCCTTCTTTCTACCAGCCATGCTTCTTGAGGTTGAGAGTTTGTGGAAAATAACCACGTTAAGGTGGAGGGGTGACACTCAACCCTGTATCCTGATTTACGTCTCCCAAGAACAGTTTGTACGCTGAATTGTGTGATGCTGAATTGTGGGATTCCAGGAGTCAACGTTAGATAAAGGGAAAAAAATATTTGGCATTAATTTTAATTTAATTTTGTTTTTAAGGGATATAATGGCTCAGTGGCTAAGAGGCTGAGCTTGTCGATCAGAAACATTGACAGTTCGGCGGTTTGAATCCCTAGCGCCGTGTAACGGAGTGAGCTCCCATTATTTGTCCCAGCTTCTGCTAGCAGTTCGGAAGCACGTAAGAAATGCAAGTGGACAAATAGGAACCACCTTTGGTGGGAAGGGAACAGCGTTCCGTGCGCCTTTGGTGTTGAGTCATGCCAGCCACATGACCACGAAGACGTCTTTGGACAGAGCTGGCTTTTCGGCTTTGAAACGGAGATGAGCACCGCCCCCTAGAGTCGGGAACGACTAGCACAGATGTGCGAGGGGAACCTTTAACATTTATTTTTATTCTAATTGCCTTGATTTTATTATGCAGCTGCTCCTTGACTTATGACCACAATTTGAACCCAAAATTTCTGCTGACTTTGTTAAGTGAGTCTTGCCCCGCTTTACGACTTTTCTTGCCACAGTTGTGAAATTAGTACATACGGTCATTGAGTGAATCTGCCTGGTTGAATTGACTTTGCTTGTCAGAACGTCACAAAAGGGAATCGCGTGATCCTGGGAAAACCATCGTAAATATGAACCAGTAGCCAAGCATCTGAACGGGGATCGCGTGACATGGACTTGCCACGACGGTTGTTAAGTGTGAAAAACGGCCATAAGTCACTTTTTTTCACTTTGAACGGCCACTGTTCACTATAAGTCGAGAATTATCTGTGCTTTGCACTTAAGGTTTTTGTTACCGTTTGTTAAAAGTTTTGGAATCAAGCATGGTATAAGTTAAATAAAACGAATAGACCAAAAGGTAGCAAAACAATTTAAGGGGTTGGGAATGCTGGAAATTCACAATTACCAGAATTCCTGAGTCTTGCAAGGAAAGGGTGATTTGGAAAGACTGCCGGCTCAACCCCTTTTGTTTCCTGCATGAAAAAAACAGGAAAGCAGAAAGCTGAAGGAATGAGTAATCTCATAGTTTCCATTCTTAAGGAAATGAACAGGGTGGGTCAAGGCTTCACTGGAAGGCCTTAAAGTCAAGCTGCATGCCCAGGCAACAGAGGTGTGCAACCTTGGTGGTTTTAAGACCTGTGGACTTCAACTCCCAGAATTCCCCAGCCAGCTAGAAGTCGAATCCCAAAAGTCTTAAAGTGGCCAAAGTCAAACACCCTGATAGATAGATAGATAGATAGATAGATAGATAGATAGATAGATAGATAGATAGATAGATAGATAGATAGATAGATATAGGAAGCCAGATAGATAGATGATAGATAGATAGATAGATAGATAGATAGATAGATAGATAGATAGATAGATAGATATAGGAAGCCAGATAGATAGATGATAGATGATAGATAGATAGATAGATAGATAGATAGATAGATAGATAGATAGATAGATAGATAGATAGATAGATAGATATAGGAAGCCAGATAGATAGATGATAGATAGATAGATAGATAGATAGATAGATAGATAGATAGATAGATAGATAGATGTGTGTGTGTGTGTGTTGTATTTGTGCTGATAAATAAATAAAGGGAGACTTTATTAGCACAAATACAACACAAAAATGTAACAAAGGCAACAGTAAAAATATTGGGTTTCTGTCTGGATGGTCTCTTGTGATGAGCCAATAGACAGAGAAAGGAAGCAGTATGGCTCCTCCCATATTTGGGCATACCAGGGGTTGTGACACTAAATACATATATGTATGTATGCATGTATGTAATGTATATATATATACACATACATACATACACATATCATCTATCTATCATAATAGATAGATAGATGATATGTGTATGTATGTATGTGTGTGTGTGTATATATATATATATATATATATATATATATATATATATATATATATATAGAGAGAGAGAGAGAGAGAGAGAGAGAGAGAGAGAGAGAGAGAGAGAGAGAGGGGAGAGAGAGAGAGGGAGAGAGAGAGAGGGAGAGAGAGAGCAGTAGACTTATATACCGCTTCATAGGGCTTTCAGGCCTCTCTAAGTGGTTTACAGAGTCAGCATATCGCTCCCAACAATCTGGGTCCTCATTTTACCCACCTCGGAAGGATGGAAGGCTGAGTCAACCCTGAGCCGGTGAGATTTGAATATATATATATATATATATATATATATATATATATATATATATATATATATATATATATATATATATATATTTATTAATATAATATAATATAATATAATATAATATACATGATAGATAGATGATAGATTGAATGAATGAATGAATGAATGAATCTTGGAAATCTTATCTTTATGGATATTTTCTTTTGCCTATTACGATATACTATTGTGAATTACCCAGAATTGTTTAAAACTGGGCCAGGACCTATATTCACTGTTGATAGCATTTAATTAAGTAAGTTGAATTGATGGGGAATCTAGTGGTATATATTCGCATTCACAATTTTATTTATTTAGAAAATTTGTAGTGCTGGCTGCCTTACCTGCATGTGGTGGCTTACGATGGGAAAACACCATATAAAAGAAATAAAAGTCATAAAAAGGAAAAGAATAAAAGAATAACACACACACACACACCCGTAGACTATATCCAGTGTACACATTTTATTTACATTTTTTTAACCCCCTTTTATTGATGCTGGAGTAAGGTAAAGGTCAAGGTTCCCCTCGCGCATCTGACAAGCAAAGTCAATTCAACCAGGCAGATTCACTCAATGACCATATGTACTAATTTCACAACTCTGGCAAGAAAAGTCGTAAAACGGGGCAAGACTCACTTAACAAAGTCATTAGAAATTTTGGGTTCAAACTGTGGTCATAAGTCAAGGAGCAGCTGCATAACAAAATCAAGGCAATTAGAATAAAAATAAAAGTTAAAAGTTCCCCTCGCACATCTGTGCTAGTCGTTCCCGACTCTAGGGGACGATGCTCATCTCCGTTTCAAAGCCGAAGAGCCAGCGCTGTCCGAAGATGTCTCTGTGGTCATGTGGCCGGTATGACTCAACACCAAAGGCGCACAGAATATTGTTCCCTTCCCACCAAAGGTGGTTCCTATTTTTCTACTTGCATTTTTTACATGCTTTCGAACTGCTAGGTTGGCAGAAGCTGGGACGAGTAATGGGAGCTCACTCCGTTACGCGGCGCTAGGGATTCGAACCGCTGAACGGCCAACCTTTCTGATCGACAAACTCAGTGTCTGAGCCACTGAGCCACTGCGTCCTAGTAGGAGTAGGCAGTGTACATAACCGATGAAAAACTTAGGGAATGAGATGAATCAGTGAAGGATTGGCCAACATAACCTTGTTCTCATTGCTGACACAGGGCATTAAGCCATAGTTTAACCATGCTTGGTTAGATCAGCCGTCCAGGGCTGGTTTCATTCCTTGCATGGAGGCGCCAGTCGCATTCTGACTTGGTGCAATGTAGCCCCAACATTTCCCCTCATTCCTAGAACATGATGAGTTTTCTGGCTGTTGTGTGGTTGCTATGGAGACCAGGTCCCAAACTTGAATTGCAGGTGTTCACCTATTCCCTGTAGTTTATGTTTTCATTAGTTCACCACCTGCGTCCCACCTCAATCCAGGTTTCGGCTTCCTTGGAGTGAAATCTCACCTAGTAGAACGCAACCTCCACCAGTTCAGGTAGGACATCTAGTAACAACACAGCTTAGGAGGAGAAGGATGGTTGTGCCTCAGGGGGTCTCCAAAATTGGCCACTTGTGGACTTCAGCTTGAAATAGCGGCTGCCTGAGGCATTCTGGGAGCTGATGTTCACAGGTTCTCCTTGCTCGAGCAGCGGGGTTGGACTAGAAGACCTCCAAGGTCCCTTCCAAGTCTTATTCTATGATGTATAATCATAGGCTGCATAAACAAGGATCAAGATCACGTCAAGTGTTAATACCGCTTTATAAGGCCTTGGTAAGGCCACACTTGGAATACGGCATCCAGTTTTGGTTGCTACGATGTAGAAAAGATGTGGAGACTCTAGAAAGAGTGCAGAGAAGAGCAAGAAAGAGGATTAGGGGACTGGAGGCTAAAACATATGAGGAACGGTTGCAGGAACTGGGTGTGTCTAGTTTAATGAAAAGAAGGACTAGGGGAGACATAATAGCAGTCTTCTAATATCTCAGGGGCTGCCACAAAGAAGAGGGAGTCAAACTATTCTCCAAAGCACCTGAGGGTACAACAAGAAGTAACGGGTGGAAACTCATCAAGGAGAGAAGCAAAATTTCCTGACAGTTAGAACAATTAATCAGTGGAACAACTTGCCTCCAGAAATTGTGAATGGTCCAACAGTGGAAGTTTTTAAGGGGATGTTGGATAACCATTTGTCTGAAGTGGTGTAGGGTTCCCTGCCTAAGCAGGGGGTTGGACTAGAAGACTTCTAAGGTCCCTTCCAACATTCTACTCTACTCTACTCTACTCTACTCTACTCTACTCTACTCTACTCTACTCTACTCTACTCCACTCCACTCCACTCCACTCCACTCCACTCCACTCCACTCCACTCCACTCCATTGGTTCTACTCTACTCTACTGGTTCTACTCTACTCTACTCTACTCTACTCTACTCTACTCTACTCTACTCTACTCTACTCTACTCTACTCCACTCCACTCCACTCCACTCCACTCCACTCCACTCCACTGGTTCTACTCTACTCTACTGGTTCTACTCTACTCTACTCTACTCTACTCCACTCCACTCCACTCCACTCCACTTCACTCCACTGGTTCTACTCTACGCTACTGGTTCTACTCTACTCTACTCTACTCCACTCCACTCCACTCCACTCCACTGGTTCTACTCTACTCTACTGGTTCTACTCTACTGGTTCTACTCTACTCTACTCTACTCTTTCTACTCTTACTAGTTCTACTCTATTCTACTCTTCTCTTCTCTACTGGTTCTACTCTACTCTACTCTACTCTACTGGTTCTACTCTACGCTATGCTAGTCTACTCTATTTTCTGCGTTATGGCTTAAAGTGGCCAGGTTTGGAGATCCCTTGTTACCTACGGGATAAGCCCATTGCACGAAAACCAGAACGAAATTTTAGTTGTGGGTTTTCAACTTCAAATAACACAACAATTTGCTTAAGACGGCCTTGCTTGTCTTAGAATGTGGTTTGGGATCTGTCTTCAGGGCTAATTTTGCCAAGCGACAGGAGATTTCCCTGCCAGGATACGCTGGCTATTGGCTGGGCTTCCATGTAATGAGTCTGTTTCGTTTTCCAAGCTGGGTGCGAACCCAGCCATTATAGTACAGATTTGGCTGTAAAATCCCCAGCATTCGCATTATGAGGGCTTCAATTGGCGGTAGACTTGATGTCTGTTGGTTTTTGGCTATTTTGGAGGCAGCGAAATAAAAATAAAAATTAGCGGTGACTCAGTGGCTAAGACGCTGAGTTTGTCGATCAGAAAGCTCGGCAGTTCGGCGGTTCGAATCCCTAGCGCTGCATTACGGGGTGAGCTCCCATTACCTGTCCCAGCTTCTGCCAACCTAGCAGTTCAAAAGCACGTAAAAATACAAGTAGAAAAATAGGGACCACCTTTGGTGGGAAGGGAACAGTGTTCCGTACGCTCTCTCTGTGTTTGTGTGTGTTGCAAAATAATGCTGTGGGTGCAAATTTTTGCTGCTTGCTGTTTCTTTTTGACACACTGTCCGTGAGCTCATGCACATCCGCTTTTTGACAAAGGTTAACTTCTATTATGTCCAAGGAAATTCTTGAAATTAAATGCCCTGGGGCTATAAATTTTCATTTTCTGTGTGATGAGTTGGCTTGGCCGATGTTGTTTCTGGTGCTGGTTTTAATGCTACTGTAAGATCTCTGAATGCGCCCACATGCGCTCCTAAATTGGCAATGAGAAAAATGTGGCCCAGAGCACATTAAACTATATCGGAGTAAAGAGGAAGCAATTTCAAAGTTTTTTTTTTTTAATGAGCTGCAAACGAAGGTGATTTTTTTTTTAAAGACCCTTTTTCCATTAACCAATTGGATTATTATTAAATGCATAATGTAGGCGTTTTTTGTACTACATGTAACAGGAAGGATACCTGAAAAAAATACTTTGTTATTTACTGAATATACCTTTCAGTCTAATTGATAAATGATCAATCCTTGAGGATATCAAATGAAAATGCGTTAGCTTTTCCATTATATTGATTGCTACTGTTTCAGCAATTGAAAGTAAGAAGATGGCTGTAAGTCTGGTTTAATTCTTTTTTTTTTAAACGTAGAATAATTATTTTTGCTATCTCGCACGCTTAAGAAATCCATAACTCCTGTAAGAATTGTAAAGAGAATATATAAACACCGATGGAATATAAAAATCTCTATGTACGTCGTGATGTCCCTTCCAACATTCTACTCTACTCTACTCTACTCTACTCTACCCTACCCTACCCTACCCTACTCTACTCTACTCTACTCTACTCCACTCTACTCTTCTCTACTGGTTCTACTCTACTTTACTGGTCTACTCTACTCAACACTATTCTACTCTACTCTTCCCTATCCCTATTCCTAAGGGAATAATGTTTCGTGCGCCTTCAGTGTTGAGTCATGCCGGCCACATGACCCCGGAGACGTCTTCGGACAGCGCTGGCTCTTCGGCTTTGAAACGGAGATGAGAACCGCCCCCTAGAGTCAGGAACGACTAGCACATATGTGTGAGGGGAACCTTTGCCTTTACCTCAGTTCTTTGCCGTGATTTTTGAACTCGCTTTTTGAGTGCCATGTCAGGGGTTTCCTTTTCCGACGAAGAGGGACTGCAGCTCCATCCTTTATCCCTGCAATTCTTGGCCTCCCTTCTGCTCTCTTCAGAAAAGGCTGGCTCGAGTAAAACTGGGGCAGTTGCCCATCTGATTTGCTTCTCGGCCTCTGCCAGCGCAGAGGAGAAGGAGCTGTGAAGGTTTGCTGAGCCGCTTCTATTTTGGGTTTCCCAAATTCCAGCCCTGGGCTTCGCGGCTCGGCTTTTTTGGCACCCGCCGCTCTGCACACTTCCTCCCTTGCTGGCCTCGGATACGGATACGCGGATGATGTGCGCCGACAGTCTCTGCTGGGCTTGCCGGAGGAGGAGGAGGAGGAATGCATGAAAGGGATTTTAGATGGAGGTCTGTAGATTTCTTCAGGAATCTTTGGAGACCGGAAGTCAAGCCGTTCTTTGACCTGCAAGATTGGGGTAAGCTGGAAAACGAACAGCGTACCCAAAACGCAAAGGCTGTTTTCAATAGAAGCTGGAAGGCATCTGCTTTCTTCTGCATGCAGGGGAGATCCTACTGCTCAATTATTTACATCTGTATATCTCTCTCTCTGTATCTAATCTCCATATATCTCTATCTCTGTCTGTCTGTCTGTCTATCTGGCTTTCTTCCTATCTATCTATCTATCTATCTATCTATCTATCTCTATCTATCTATCTATCTATCTATCTATCTATCTATCTATCTATCTATCTATCTATCTATCTATCTATCTACCTGGCTTTCTTTCTATCTATCACCTATCGTCTGTCTGTCTGTCTATCTGGCTTTCTTCCTTTCTATCATCTATCTATCTATCTATCTATCTATCTATCTATCTATCTATCTATCTATCTATCATCTATCTATCTATCTATCTATCTATCTATCTTGCTATTGATCAATCGATCTGGCTATCTATCATCTATCTATCATCTGTCTGTCTATCTATCTATCTATCTATCTATCTATCTATCTATCTATCTTGCTATTGATCAATCGATCTGGCTATCTATCATCTATCTATCATCTGTCTGTCTGTCTGTCTGTCTATCTATCTATCTATCTATCTATCTATCTATCATCTATATCTATTTATTTATCTTGCTATTGATCAATCGATCTGGCTATCTATCTATCATCTATCTATCATCTGTCTGTCTGTCTGTCTGTCTATCTATCTATCTATTTATCTTGCTATTGATCAATCGATCTGGCTATCTATCTATCATCTGTCTGTCTGTCTGTCTGTCTATCTATCTATCTATCTTCTATCTATATCTATCTATCTATCTATCTATTTATTTATTTATCTTGCTATTGATCAATCGATCTGGCTATCTATCTATCATCTATCTATCATCTGTCTATCTATCTATCTATCTATCTATCTATCTATCTATCTATCATCTATCTATCTATCTATCTATCTATCTATCTATCTATCTATATCTGGCTATATCTATATATCTATCTGTCTGACTATATATGTGTCCAACTATCCATCCATCCATCCATCCATCCATCCATCCATCCATCCATCCATCCATCCATCCATCCATCTATTTATTTATCTTGCTATTGATCAATCGATCTGGCTATATCTATCTATCTATCTATCTATCTATCTATCTATCTATCTATCTGACTATATCTGTCTATCTATTTGTCTGTCTGTCTGTCTATGAATCTATCTATCTATTTGTCTGTCTGTCTGTCTGTCTATGAATCTATCTATCTATCTATCTATCTATCTATCTATCTATCTATCTATCTATCTATCTTGCTATCTATCTATCATCTATCTATCTATCTATCTATCTATCTATCTATCTATCTATCATCATCCATCTATCTATATCTGGCTATATCTATATATCTATCTATCTGACTATACCTGTGTCTGTCTGTCCGTCCATCTATTTATCCATCCATCCATCCATCCATCCATCCATCTATCTATCTACCATTTTATTGATATTATAAATATAAATATTTAAGATTAAAATATTAAAAAATAAAAAATAAAGGCAGCATCTAATATTTTCTGCAGATGGGAAATTTTTTTAAGTGCTCAAATTTTACATATATTTTATCGAGATAACCAAAATAGAAAATAGAAGCGAAAACTATGATAGCGTTTTCTTCTCTTCGCAGGGAAGTTCCCATTGCTCCATTTTATGTTTGTGTGTGGTTTCATTTTATGGAGATGATCAAAATACAAAAGTAAAATTGAAAATAAAGACAGTTGGAACAGAGAAAAAAATGGAAAAATAAAGATAGTGGCGGATGGAAAAATGGGAAGAGAGGAGTGTAAAAGGGAAAGGGGGAGGGGAGGGGGGGGGAAAGTTAACTTCCAAAGCTTTTCAGTGCTGTGGGGGGGAAAAAAACTAATGAAATTACAGCCTCAAGTTTTTACTTTTGCATATTTGATATATACTAGCCATAGAAATAGTATAAACCATAAATCCGCAAATCCCAAAGTCAAAAAACATTTTCCCCGCAAAATCTAGATGCGTTTCCAAATAGAAATTAAAGTTGGATGGATTCTTTTCTCGGATTAAAACAGTTAGTTTGATCATCTCTGCTAGCTCCGGCTATTCTTCCATTGTGGGAATTACTTTGCTTTTCCATTGCTCCACATGTAGAATTCTTGCTGTCTTAATATCTATTTAATTAGCTTCCTATTTGTTTTATAACACGCAAGCCACCCAGAGCCACATTATAAGGGGGCCCGGGCAACGTAAAACATTTAAGAAATAAATAAGTGTACAACAGCTAAGTTGCAGATTCCTTTTCCAAGTTCCTGCCCCAGCCTTCAGTTTGATATTCGCTTTAAAGTTTTGTACTCATTTTTTATATTTCAGTTCTTTCTATTTGTTTTAAGAATCTCGCTCGCCTTAAAGTCTTAATTTTATTTTATTTTTATGTTGTACAATAACCAATTTCGTTAGGGCACTGTACACCACAACAACTAGACACAAGGACAGCTTTTCCCTGAATGCCATCCCTCTGCTAAACAACTAATTCCCACAACACTGTCAAACTATTCACCAAGACTGTATTACTATTATTCTTCTCTTCCTAGTATTTCTCTCTCTCCACTTAGGAGTATAACCATGTTGCTTGTATCGTTCAATTTATAGTGTTTTTATTTGTCTCCCAGTACAATTTGACAGCTTATTAGTAACCTTGACTCTCGCTAAGTGTTTTTAATCTTTTTATTCTTGATGAATGAATTTTATTCTCCTTATGTACACTTGAGAGCAAATGCACCAGTGATGGTGAACCTTTTTGGCAAGAAGAAATCTTGCTCTTGTTGAAGCCACACTCCCAAAAAAAGGATTGTTTGCCCGACTTGGAAGGGAGACCTACGAACTGTTCAAAATAAATAAAACAAAATGAGTACCTTTCGGTGGGACGTAATTTCAGTGAAGAAGAAGGGAATTAACCGCCAAAGACGACAAGATCAATTGTAGCCCCCGGGAGAAGTTTTTTAAAAAGGCGCCTTTGAGGAAAAGCAAATGAAAGGTTATCTGTTTTTATAGGAGTGCGTTTTTTAAAAAACTCCCGTCACTCCAGATTTAGGCGGTTGGTTCGTCCTGCAACATTTCTGGCCTGCGGTATTAATAGCCAGAATCCTTATTAAATGATAAGCAACTTGGTGATGAAAGCACCTTTAATGAATGAATGTATGTATGTATGTATGTATGTATGTATGAAGTGTCACAACCCCTGGTATGCCCAAATATGGGAGGAAGCCTACTGCTTCCTATCTCTGTCTATCGGCTCGTCACAAGAGACCATCCAGACAGAAACCCAATATTTTTACTGTTGCCTTTGTTACATTTGTGTTGTATTTGTGCTGATAAATAAATAAAGGGAGACTAGTATAGATCTATTTCAAGCTATTTAGCTCTCATCAGCTAGCCCTACCCTTACTGGGATTAAAAAAACGCTCGTTAAGTGAGTCCTGCCCCATTTTGAGACCCTTTCTTGCCTCCGTCGTTAAGTGAAGCCCTGGAGTTGTTAAGTCGGTAACCCGGTTGCTGAGTGAATCTGGCTTCCCCGTCGACTTTGCTTGTCAGGTGGGGGTTGCAAATGGGGACCACGATGACCGTCATAAATACGAACCAGTTTCAAAGAGTCTGAATTTTAACTACGTGAGCGCGGGGGATGCTGCAACGGTCGTAAATGCGGATAACGGTCGTAAGTCACTTTTTTCAGTGCCGTTGTAACTCTTTCAAGTCACCAAGCGATTTTTTATAAATCAGGGGCTCTCTGTAATACATACTTTGGTCTCTCTGCTTCAGGGGATGGAAGAGCTAGAAGTGGCAAGATTACACGCCCTCTACTACTGGTATTAAAATAGATATCCCCAAGCGATCTCCCCAGGGGGCCTTCAAGCAGAAACTGCCCATTTCCTAAAATTAGGGTAAACTCTTTGGAAAGATTCCTGCTATTAGTTTGCTTCAGCGAAAACGAGGGGAAGGATGGGATCATTAGTGAGTGACAGCCGTAACCTCTTGAGTGACATTGCATTGCGCCGGGAGTTGCAAAAAGATGAATATGTTAAAGATTATAAAATGCGTCTTGTCAGGTTCCATCTTTCCACTTGGATTTAACAGGCCCGGGGGTTGCTAGGCAATGGCTAAATAATTGGGATAATAAAAGAAATACGGTGTATTTCATGATAAATAGTGCCGTTGGCTTGATATTGCTGAATGAGTAAAGGTCACGTAAATGTGTGTGTTGTGGCCCGCCAGCGGCCTGCGGTGCTGGCAGCAGAGTCGGAGAGTGAGGAGGTTGGGGAGGAACGTGGGCCAGTCCCGGGGGCTGAGGAAAGCTCGGACGAGGGCTCTGCGTCGGAGGCAGAGAGGGAGATAGACAGCAGTGAGGCAGAGGAACAGCTGGAGCCTGTTCCCAGTGTGCACATGCGCAGAGCTGCCAAAAGACAAGAACAACTCAGAAAAAGCAGGGTCGACTTGGGAGTAAAGCCACACCTTGGAGGGGATTGGCCCCTCCCAAACAAAAAAGGAGGGGATGGGGAGGGGGCTTTTGCAGGAAAGAATTTGTTCCTTCGGTCGTTTCAAGAGTGGAAAGTTCTGTTTGTGATTATAAGAGACTCTGTGCCAAGTTTGGCCTTGCCCTGCGTTGGGAAACTAGTTATTTGGCAGCTCGCCAAGCGAGATAAGGTGCGTGTGGATAAACATTCCTCGGGAAGACTGTTTGCTAAGCCTTGCGGACTGCGAATGAAAGGAATTCACAGTCGTGTAAATAGAAGAGGTTTTGCAGGGACCAAGACTTTGCTTCTTGCTTTCTAAGGAAACCTCGGTCAGAAGGGTGTGGTGGTTGGAAGCCGTTAAACAAGCATCTGGCGGGAATAATTGGTGCGTCAAATGTGTTTGGCAGATAAATGGATACCGCTAGAAGAGAGTATTCGTAGCTCAGGGTGGAACTGTAGAGTCCTGGGGGCTCTCTGGAATGGGTTGTTTTCTTGCAGACGTTTCGTGACCTAACTAGGGAACATCATCAGTTCCAGAAAGTAGGAGAGGGGGAAGAAGAGGAGGAGGAGGAGGACGAGGATTGGAAGGACTTCGGTGCTTTCTGAGTTGGGTTGTTTTCCCGCAGACATTTCATTACCCAACTAGGTAACATCATCACTGTGAGAAGGAGGAGAAGTGGAGGGGGGGCATGTGACTGAGTGGGCATGGCCAACTTGATGGCACTCACGCCCACGCCCACTCAGTCACATGCCCCCCCACCTAGCCACGCCCGCAGGAAAAGGTAGACATTTTTAAAGGATTTTTCTCTAACAACCCACGCCCTCCCTTCGTCAGTCGTGAAGTGACTTGCAAGGCAATGGGATGTGCATGCGCGAAGAACATGGCGGTGACGGTAGCAGCTTTTTCGCTGGCCGGAGGTCTTTTCAGCGCCTGCGGCCAGCCGCCACCTCTCTGAGAGCTGGTATTCAAAGTGTCGGGGCGAGTGAGCGGTGAGCAGGTGGGGTGAGCAGCTGGTGACAGGGGGACCTGTTCGGGGGCGTGGCCAGCCAGCCATCGCTACTGGTTCACCGAATTGGACAAAATTTCCACCACCGGTTCGGGACCCCGGTCCGAACAGGCTGAATACCACCTCTGGAGGAGACTGAGGAGGAGGAGGAAGAGAAGGAGGAGGAGATTTGGTTTCCAGGGATGACCGAGTGGCCCCTCGGGCTCCGAGACACATCATGCTTTCCATTAGGCCGTTATTGGAACAATACGGCAATGACTCACACAAAGGAAAGCGACAGTGGAGGAACAATGCGTCCTATTGATTACAGTGGATTGTTCAAACAGTGCGTTTTTTCCTTCTTCTGGCAAGCATTGAAATCCAAATTCTCTTAACTTTCCTTTGAACTCCGAGGCCAAGATTGTGGGACTGGTTCAGAAGGGGTGGGGAGAGGAAAAAAAAGATATTTTGCTATATAAATACTATATAAATACTATATAAATACTATACTATATAAATACTATACTATATAAATACTATACTATATAAATACTATACTATATAAATACTATACTATATAAATACTAATTTTGCTCGGTAAATACTAAGTTAGTAACCCAGTTGTAAAGTGAATCTGGCTTCCCCATTGATAATCCTAGCTCTCAAAGTACGACCACAATCGAGCCCAAAATTTCTGTTGCTATGCAAGATATTCGTTAAGTGAGTTAAGTGCTTCCATTTTACGACCATTCTTGGCACAGTCACTGAGTGAATCGCTGCAATTGTTCAGTTAGTGACATGGTTGTTAAGGGAATCTGGGTCCCACATTGGCGAGAGTGGCGACCATGGGGAAGTTGCAACTGTCATAAGTTTGAAACACAATCCTAAATTAGTTTTTTCGCTGCCCGTGTAACTTTGAAGGGTCCCTAAGCGAAGCATTGCAGGTGAAGGGCTGTCTGTGTCGCGTTTTAAATTCCATATGGGAGCAGGAACAGACAAGCAGTGACATTCCTGCTTACAACAACTTCCTAATTATGGTTCACCGTCAAAAGGTCGACCGACAAAACCGTGCCCGACTAAACCACAGTGACAAAACCGCGAGTTCTAAACCGCGCCGACGAATGAGCGCTGAATCGCGCCGACAACAGGGCAGCGACAGAAGCGCGCTGTAAACCTAACCCTAAACCTAATGCTAACGCTCACCCTAAACCTAATGCTAACGCTCACCCTAAACGTAACGCTAATCCTAACCCTAAACGTAACGCTAACCCTAACCCTAAACCCAACCCTAAACCTAACCCTAAACCTAACCCTTACCTGAATTTAAATCGTCCTTTTGTTGACACGCTGTTGTCGGCCCGTTGATGATGTCGCGGTTTTAGCAACGTGGTTTTGTCGGCACGCTTTTGTCGGGTCACGCCTAATTATATATATTTTAAAATGTGCACTACGGGTGTGGGAAGTTAACACCCACTCCTTCTCCTAGAAAAATGAAATATACTAGGAAATATTAAAAAAAGCAGAATATTATATTGCCCCGGATGAGAAATGGAGAAACATGTTTTTTTTAAGGCAGGAAACAGGCTCATTTTAATAGCCTCCACCTTCCTCAATAGCCCACAGCAGATCTTCAGCACTTAAGAGATAAAGAGCTAGCTAGGTCTATTCATAGGCAAATGCCCTCACCCAGGATCCAACAGAGGTAGGATTAGCCCTCTACTTATCTCACCACATGGCACCTGGGAAGATTACATCACCCAGCAAGGCTCAACCAAGCTTGGGACTCGAAATACAACCTGCAATGTTATCCCTGCATGACCCCATGGGAGTCTGACAACTAATCAGCAGAACCCCAGGCATTGTCAGCATGTTGTTAGTTGCGAAGTCGTGTCCGACCCATCGCGATTCCATGGACAACGTTCCTCCAGGCCTTCCTGTCTTCTCCCATCCTCTGGAGTCCATCGAAGCTCACGCCTGTTGCTTTGGTGACTCCATCCAGCCACCTCCTTCTCTGCCGTCCCCTTCTTTTGCCCTCCATCGTTCCCAGAATGAGGCTCTTCTCCAGGGAGTCCTTCTTCCTTCTCATCAGGTGGCCAAAGGATTTGAGTTTCATCTTCAGGATCTGGCCTTCTAAAGAGCAGTCAGGGTTGATCTCCTCTAGGACTGACCGGTTGGATGGCCTTGCAGTCCAAGGGACTCAATGCAGGAGTCTCCTTCTCCAGCACCAGAGTTCAAAGGCCTCCATTCTTTGGCGCTCAGCCTTCCTTATGGTCCAACCTTCACAGCCATCCATTGCAAACTCTCAGCATCTCTTCCTCTCCCCCCCACCCAGCATCTCAAGCCATGTGATCCTGTCCATCAATAAACCATCTTTCCAAGCAACATCCATGAATCTGGTGTCTTTTCCCCCACTTGGAACTGAACCCAGATGGACATTTCTTCCAACACAGGGGTGCCGTTTGAATTTCTGTTGTGGCGTTTAAATAGCAAATCTCCCCAGCAGATTACCGTGGGAAGGTCTTTTAATACAGGTTGTTTAGCAAGGATCTTAAGATAAAAAGTACTTTTGTATCACAGCGGTTTCAAAGGTTGAAATTTTTGGCGATCAAACAGGTTCCCTTGGGGGGAAAAATAAGATTGGCTCTGCTCTTTTTCTGGAAACAATCAATTCCTGTGTTTTGTGACAGTGCAGGCTCTATTATACCATATTGGAAAATGTTCTTTTTCTTGTTTGAAGTCCTATCTAGCTATAGATGGAGCAGCTGTCATGGACCAGACATTGAAAAATCCCATTGTTTCTAACAAGCTTAGAAATAACAGTGGGGACAGTTGCTATTTTTTTCTACTACTTTCATCATCTTATTCTGGTGCCATCCTAACTTAGTGTCTCAAAGACGGTGGCCTAGTCTTGTGGAAAGTTGAAAATAAAATGAGAATAAACCCAGAATTCTTTGGAGCCAGATTTATCCCGAGTATTTTACACATATTTCAGCTAACTCTGTCTGTCTGTCTGTCTGTCTCTTTCCATAGATAGATGGATGGATGGATGGATGGATGGATGGATGGATGGATGGATGATAGATGGATGGATGGATGGATGGATGGATGGATGGATGGATAGATAGATAGATAGATATGGATGACAGAAGGAGAGGGAGGGAGGGAAAGAGAGGGATGGATGGATGAATAGATAGATAGATATAGATGATAGATGACAGATAGATAGATAGATAGATAGATAGATAGATAGATAGCATAGCATAGCATAGCATAGCATAGCATAGCATAGCATAGCATAGCATAAATATAACAAATATAACAAAAAGGCAACAGTAAAAAATATTGGGTTTCTGTCTGGATGGTCTCTTGTGACGAGCCGAAGACAGAGAGTGGAAGTGTGACCTTCCTCCCATATTTGGGCATACCAGGGGTTGTGACTTTAAATAGATAGATAGATGATAGATAGATAGATAGATAGATAGATAGATAGATAGATAGATAGATAGATAGATAGATAGATAGATATAGATGACAGATAGATAAATAGATAGACAGACAGACAGATGATAGATAGATAGAGTGATAGATGGTAGATGAGATAGATAGAGTAATAGATGGTAGATGATTAGATGATAGATAGATAGATAGATAGATAGATAGATAGATAGATAGATAGATAGATATGGATGACAGATAGAGAGAGAGGGGAGGAGGGAAAGAGAGATGGATGGATAGATAGATAGATAGGTAGAGATAGATAGATAGATAGATATGATAGATGACAGATAGATAAATAGATAGATAGACAAACAGACAGATGATAGATAGATAAAGATGAGATAGATAGAGTGATAGATGATAGATATGGATGACAGATAGAGGGGAAGGGAAAGAGAGAGATGGATGGATAGATAGATGGATAGGTAGATAGATAGAGATATAGATAGATAATTAGATATATAGATGTGTGTGTGTGTGTGTTTGTGTGTGTAGTCCTTGACATGACCACAATTGAGCCCAGAATACCTGCTGCTAAGTGAGAAATTTGTTGAGTTTTGCCCCATTTAACAACCTTTCTAGCCACTGTTGTTAAGTGAATCACTGCAGTTGTTAGATTAGTAACATGATTGTCCTTGTCTTATTTTCGGGGGAATACGGTATATTTGTGGCTCGTCCTCCTGCGAGATTCATATTTTTCGTGACCGATCCGCCCCCCCCCCCCGCTCTTTTGCTTATTTCTCTAAGCGTTGCATTCATTTCTGGCCTAATTGGAAACTATTTTCCTTGAGATATTTTATCATTTCCTGTTTGGATTTCAGAGAGAGAGAGAAGAGAGGGAGGGAGAGAGAGAGAGAGAGAGAGAGAGAAGAGAGGGAGAGAGAGAGAGAGAGAGAGAGAGAAGAGAGGGAGGGAGGGAGAGAGAGATAGAGAGAAGAGAGGGAGGGAGGGAGAGAGAGAGGGGGGGGGGACGATCTTTATGCCTGGGAGGGGAAAAAATTGGCCTGCAAAGAAGGGAACTTTGAGCTCCCTTCCCAAAAGTCTTCCTTTGACCTGCTTCTTGCTCTGCCGTCTAAAGGGTCGGTTCAAAGTGTCACCGAGGAGGAGGACAGAACAAAGCCAATAAGCATATATATATATATATATATATATATATATATATATATATATATATATATATATATATATATATATATATATATATATATATATATATATATTTCCCATAGCCGTGGCTTATTGTAAGAATAATAACTGGAAATAGGAGGTGTGCAAATAAGGGCCTGGGCTACAAATTTGTCATTTCCTGTCACAGCAGCTGCTGAACAATAGCAGCTGTAGCCCCTTCTCACGGCTGGAAATCACGAATAAATAATTGTTTTCCCAGCCTTGGGTCTACGGGTAGTCCTTGACTTACAACAGTTCACTTAGTGACCATTCAAGAGAGAGAGAAGAAAGAGGAGAGAGAGAAAGAGAGAAGAAAGGAGAGAGAGAGAGAGAGAGGAGGGGAGAGAAAGAGAAGAAAGAAGAGATGAGAGAGAAAAGAAAGGAGAAAAAGAAGAGAAAGAAGGAAGAAGAAAAGAAAGAGGAGATAGAAGAAAGGAGAGAAAAGAGAGAGAAAAGAGAACAGGAGAGATAGAAAAGAAAAGAGAAAAAAGAGAAAAGAAAGAGAAGAGAGAGAAAGAAGAGAAAAAACAGGAGAAGAAAGAGAGAGAAGAAAGGAGAGAGAAAGAGAAGAAGAGAGAAAAAGAAGAAAGAAGAGATGAGAGAAAAGAAAGGAGAAAAAGAAGAAGAGAAAGAAAGAGAAAAGAAGAGATAGAGAGAAGAAAGGAGAGAGGAGAGAGAGAAGAGAAAGAGAGAACAAAAGAGAAGACGAGAGAGAGAAAAGAAAAGAGAAAAGAAAGAGAGAGAAGAGAGGGAAAGAAGAGACAGAAAAGAAAGGAAAAGAATGGAGAGAAAGAGAGAGAAGAAAGGAGAGAGAAAGAGGCAGAAGAAAAAGAAGGAAGATAGAAAAGAGAGGAGAGAGAGAAAGAAAGAAAGAGAGAGAGAGAGAGAGAGAGAGAGAGAGAAGAGGAGAGAAAAGAAAGAAAAAAAGAAAGAGGAGATAGAGAGAAGAAAGGAGAGGAGAGAGAGAAAAGAAGGAGAAGAGAGAAGAGGAGAGAGAGAAAAGAAAAGAGAAAAGAAAGAGAGAGAAGAGAGGGAAAGAAGAGACAGAAAAGAAAGGAGAAGAATGGAGAGAGAAGAGAGAAAGAGGCAGAAGAGAGAGAAGGAAGAGGAGAGAGAAAGAGAGGGGGAAAGGGAGGGAGAGTAGAGGGTGCTTTTTATTTTAATTGAAAGGTCTATCAAATGTTTATAACTTTTCCCCCGTTCACTCGTAGCCTCAACCCAAGGGCAGCCCAGACTGTTGACAGCACAGCTTGGCACCAGCAAAACACATCTTAATTGTTTCGAATCAAGGGCCGGGCATGTTTATTTTCATAACGATTTCTGGGGAATGATTGTTTTCTTTTCTAAGGCGGCCAAAATACACGGGGTGTGCCGTGAATATCTTCCGGCAGCATTTTAGGGTGGCTTTGTTCGCCGACTCCTCAAATTCCTTTCATCACTCTCTCTCTCTCTCCTCTGTGTCGTTTTTCAAGACATCAAGAGAGCCTTTACTACGGTCAGTCTCAGTGGTGGGTTCCAGGAGGTAAGGGCCGGTACAGCTGTACCGCGGGTAGCCGTGAGCAACGGCCACCATACTGGTACGGTGGCTCGTTTGGCCCACCCACCTGTGTTCCTTACCTCCGGCGCCTGTGTGACCCCCGCCAAGCAGCTGGATGTCATAGGACAGTGGCGTGCGCGTGCGTGCACCGCGTACGTGCCCGACGAGGATGCCCGGCCCCGTACGCAGCATACCCATTACGACGGGAGCCAGAACCCACCAGTGGTCAGTCTTTCTATTCTTCAAGTGCACCATCCCCGATTAGAGGAATCAGAAAATGCCATTTGGCACCTCATAAGGCATGTTTCCCCCCCTTTCTCCTTCCTGCCCCTTGACATAACATTACCAACAGTTAGTTGCTGGAATTGGGTATGTCTAATTTAATGAAAAGAAGGACCAGGGGAGACATGATAGCAGTCTTCCAATATCTCCGGGGCTGCCACAAAGAAGAGGGAGTCAAATTATTTTCCAAGGCACCTGAAGGTAAAACAAGAAGCAATGGGTGGAAACTAATCAAGGAGAGAAGCAACTTAGAACTACGGAGAAATGTCCTGACAGTGAGAACAATTAATCAGTGGAACAGAAGTTGCCACCAGACGTTGTGAATGCCCCAACACTGGAAGTCTTTAAGAAGAGATTGAATAACCATTTGTCTAAAATTGTATAAAGTAGTGATGTCTAACCTTTTTGTCGTTTTGTGCCAAAAGCACACACACCCATAATGTAATGTGTGGGCAACACCCCCCCCCATGTTTCCCCCACCCTGGCTAGTATAAAATAAATGGCCGTTAACATATGATAACATTTGCCACCAAATAATTTTAATACTTTTCTATAAGGATGTAAATTAGGAAGAAAAAAAGGACCAAAGTTGTATCTGCCTGATGTTTGGGGGGAATACTATACTGACTTCCTTTTGCAGTGAAATTAGGGTATAATCTTACTTCTTATAACAAAAACAACAGCAACTTTGCGGAGGTGAAAAACTGAAGTCAGATTTCATTTCTATTATTATTGGCCCCAGAAGGGACATTCAAGCCAAAAGCCGTATCCGTGCCTTGAGGTGGCTGCTGAAATGAGATATCTTCCCGTAATGAGGCTGGATGGAAGTGTTTGTTTTGCAACCTGTTTTTGGAGATTGCTGCTTTCTTGGATTCATCAACTGAAGCAGTGGTGGGTTACGGCTCCCATCGCAATCGGTATGCTGCGCACGGGGCCGGCTGTCCTCGTCGGGCACGCGGGCTGCGTACGCTTGCGCAAGCCACTGTCCTGCGACACGCAGCTGCTCGGCGGGGGTCATGCGGGTGCCACATGCTGTGGGTGCATGCGCAATTGCCCTGGTTGCTTCAAAAACAGGTAAGGAACGCGGGTGGGTGGGCCAAACGAGCCACCGTACAGGTACGGTGGCCGCTGCTCCCGGCTACCACCGGTACGACCGGACCGGATCGCCTGGAATCCATCACTGAACTGAAGGTTATTTTAGTCATGATTATAGAGTGGGTCTAATTCCCTGCTTGGTAGAGGCAATTTCCATCTCTGGAATTCCTCTTCAGAATAGTAAGGTTAAAAGGTATCCCTCTGAATAGTTGTTGATGCTTGCACAGATTGGTGTTTTTCCCCATCATTTTCTGCACATGCCGTTCACCCCTTTTTCTCACACATGACGGCGAATATGCGTTTCTCGGGATAATGTCTTAACTGCAAATTCTCCATTCCCTCCCCACTCCAGGGAAAGGATACAGCAAAATCCCCATTCCTTCCCCACTCCAGGGGAAGGATACAGCAAAATCCCCATTCCTTCCCCACTCCAGTGGAAAGATACTGCAAAATCCCCATTCCCTCTGCAAATTCTCCATTCCCTCCCCACTCCAGTGGAAGAATACTGCAAAATCTCCATTCCCTCCCCTCTCCAGGCGAAGGATATTGCAAAATCCCCATTCCCTCCCCACTCCTGGTGGAAGGATACTGCAAAATCTCCATTCCCTCCCCACTCCAGGGGAAGGATACTGCAAAATCCCCATTCCCTCCCCACTCCTGGTGGAAGGATACTGCAAAATCCCCATTCCCTCCCCACTCCAGTGGAAGGATACTGCAAAATCCCCATTCCCTCACCACTCCAGGGGAAGGATACTGCAAAATCCCCATTCCCTCCCCACTCCTGGTGGAAGGATACTGCAAATTCTCCATTCCCTCCCCACTCCAGGGGAAGGATACTGCAAAATCCCAATTCCCTTCCCACTCTAGGGGAAGGATACTGCAAAATCCCCATTCCCTCCCCACTCCAGGGGAAGGATACTGCAAATTCTCCATTCCTTCCCCACTCCAGGGGAAAGATACTGCAAAATCCCCATTCCCTTCCCACTCCAGGAGAAGGATACTGCAAAATCCCCATTCCCTCCCCACTCCAGGGGAAGGATACTGCAAAATCCCCATTCCCTCCCCACTCCAGGGGAAGGATACTGCAAAATCCCCATTCCCTCCCCACTCCAGGGGAAGGATACTGCAAAATCCCCATTCCCTCCCCACTCCTGGTGGAAGGATATTGCAAAATCTCCATTCCCACCCCGCTCTGGGGCCAGCCAGAGGTAGTATTTGCCGGTTCTCCGAACTACTCAAAATTTCCGCTACCGGTTCTCCAGAACCTGTCAGAACCTGCTGAATTTCACCCCTTCTTTGAATGCTGACTCCTAATGATGCTGACAGCATTCTGGGAAAGAGACACACATTCTTTCTTTCTTTAAACATGTTCCAGGCCCCTCCAAATACCTGTCTAAGATTGAATTTGCCAGTTAGGACTGCCTTAAACAAGTCCTTGTTCTCTTGAGGCCAATTGATTTAGTTTAAGGATCCCCCTCTCCCCTCCAAGATTCCTCTGCAGTCAGCAGTTCATATCACTATTTGATTTGCCCATTTGCTGGATTTATTATTTGTAATAGTGTGTGAGAATGACCTTGGAACACCGAGGGTAGAACTACAATCAGGTTGATCCTCTGCAAAAAAATGAGAACATTTTAAAGGTCCCAGAAGGGACCCTCTCTAGTTTTCACTTTATTTAGACTTAGAAGGCTTAGAATAACTTTATTGAGACTTTAAATCAGAGGTGGTATTCAGCCGGTTTAGACTGGATCGGACGAACCGGTTGCAGAGATCACAGGAGGGCCTGCCCCCCTCCCCCAGCTCTATGCCATCCTATTTAGCCACGTACTTGAGGCCGGGCACATGCACAGAAGGCATGCGCGTGAGCAAAGCACACACGCAGAAATCGGCTCATGCACAGACCCATGTGCGCGCAAAGCGAGCGTGTGCACGCTGGGCGAACCGGGGGTAAGAATAAGTGAAACCCACCGCTGCTTTGATTACACACTAATCGGAATACATTAAACGAAATTTTGTTTGCACGCCGCTCTTTAAAATCCATGTTCGCGTTGAGTGGATATTATCCTTGTGACGTGAAATGGGTAAATTAGGAATGTCAGTTTTACCTTTGCTCTAATGGAGAATCTACCTAAGAAGATATAATTTCTCCCAAAGTGACTTTGTCCTGCTGTAATATTTGTTTCATTAGAATTGAAGTGATTTGGACGTAAGGTTTGCAGCATTTTCCCAGCGCCAAAGTCTACATATCTGAAATATTTTTCTTTCGCTAGAAATAAAAATATTTGAAATACGCAGCCTGCTGAATTCCCAGTTGGGAAAATCCTGTAATTGACCATTGCGTTGCTTGGAATATTCCTGTTGTGACCCGCCAGCGGCCAGCAGAGCTGGCAGCAGAGCCGGACAGTGAGGAGGTTGGGGAGGAACACGGGACAGTCCTGGAGGCTGGGGAAGGCTCGGACGAGGGCTCTGTGTCGGAGGCAGAGAGGGGGCCAGGACCATCTGGCAGCTCTCAGCTGCCTTCGGAACGAGACAGCAGTGAGGCAGAGGAACAGCTGGAGCCTGTTCCCAGTGTGCGCATGCGCAGAGCTGCCAGAAGAAAAGAACAGCTAAGAAATCAGGGTCGACTTGGGAGTAAAGCCACAGATGGACGGTGATTGGACCCTCCCCTAGGAAATAAAAGAGGAGCGAAGGGGGAGTGGGCTTTTGCAGGAAACCATTCATTCATTCGTTAAGATTTGTTTCAGGAGTGTGAAGATCTGTCCGTGAATCTCAGAGACTCTGTGCCCAGCCTTTCCTTGCACAGCACTGTGTTTGGAAAATATTCCCATGGCAGCTTTCCAAGCTAGATAAGGTCTGTGGTCATAAATCCACCTTTGAAAGACTGTTTGCCAGGCCTTTGCTGAAGGTGAAGGAGAGGAATTCACATTCATTTAATAAAAGGAGTTTTGTCGGGACCAAGAATCTGCTTTGTACGTTTTGAGGAAGCCTAGGTCAGGACAATTCCATTGATTGTGCCGTTCATTCGAGAGAGCTTTCAAAATTAAATGTTAAAAAACAAACAAATCCTAAACGGAATTAAAAACTGCAACGAGGCTGTGATTATTAAGGAAATGAATTTACACTTAGTGCTGAGATAACTTGTTAATTCTGTGTGTTTTGCTTAATCCACGCCTAAGGTGCCCTGGGTCAATTGGGAATATAATGGTATGGCATTTAACGGTGTTGTCTTGCTTTAATTGTAAATCCAGTGTTTTCCAAGATATCTCTATTTTTTTTTTAAAGTATTCCTACAATTTCTCCTTAATTAACTTTCAGGAGGACTTGTTATTTCTTTAAAGAGACATTTCGGCGACGACCGGCAGAGTAATTAACCTTTCCTTCAAGAAAAGAAACTTTGCGTGGATTTGGAGTTGTGGGGGCGGATTTTATCCACGATAGTTTTTCCACTACGACTTGGAAGAAGGAGCCGAAACAGTTCCCTAAAAGGCCCTGTGAGATTTCAGTCTTACATTTTCCATCGAAGCCTTTACACACTAATGGGAGATGTTTACCTCCGTTGTGAATAAGCTTGGAAGCTGTTCAATAAATAGTTTTTTTTTTTATGTTCAGGCTAGTTTTTGTGCCAGGGTTGTGGGGAAAAAAATGAAACGCGATCTCTTTGAGTTTCGTTGTTTAGTTGCTCTAAAAATGCTGAGATAATTTGCATGCCACTGTTGAAAGAAATGTCCTTCTCCTGTCCACTGCTTGGAGAACCGATGCAGGGTTCAACTTTATGTTCGTCTGCCTGGCGACTGAATTATTTTAGAGTCTTTAGCCACGCTTCCTAGGCTTGGTTGCCTTCAGTTTTTCAACTCAGTCAAGCCCATTAGGTGTGACTTTGACTCTCTCCCCAATCACTGAGCAGAGAAAGAGAAATTGTACCTTAGCCAAAAAAAGAAAAAGTGGAGAGATGCTGAAAGTGCCTGGGGTTTTATGCTCTCTGGGCTTTTGAATTTGAGCTTGTCTTCTGATTGGTTGTCAGACTCCCATGGGGCCATGCAGGGGCAACTCTGCAGGCTGTCCTGAGTCCCATGCTTGGTTGACTCTTGCTGGGTGATGATGTAATTAAACAGCTTTGGGCAATTCCTATTACGGCTGTGCCTGAAGGGTTGGTAAATTTTTGTTGTGTAGAGTAGACTGGCTCAGGCGTTTAATGTCCCATTGACAAAGGTGGGGGTCTGAGATTCTGCTTCCCTTTTAGGGGAAATATTCTGCCCTTTTAATATTTCCTAAAATATCTCATTTTTCTAGCAGAGGGGTAGGTGCTAACTTCCCATAGCATCATGTGATATGGGGGGCGGGTGTCTTCAGGATATAGACTCCAAAATTATTCACAGTGATAGATAGATAGATAGATAGATAGATAGATAGATAGATAGATAGATAGATAGATGATAGATAGATAGATAGATAGATAGATAGATGATAGATAGATAGATAGATAGATAGATGATAGATAGATAGATAGATAGATAGATAGATGATAGATAGATAGATGATAGATAGATAGATAGCCAGATCGATCGATCGATAGCAAGATTGGATGGATGGTGATGGATGGATGGATGGAGAGAGAGGGTGGGAGGGAGAGAGAGATACATGAAGAGAGATATACAGATAGATAGACGATAGATAGATAGATAGATAGATAGATAGATAGATAGATAGATAGATAGATAGATGATAGATAGATAGATAGATATGATAGGTAGGTAGGTAGGTCGAGAGTTAGAGATGATGGATGGATAGATAGATAGATAGATAGATAGATAGATAGATAGATAGATAGATAGATAGATATGGGTAGATAGATTGATGGAGATAGATGGATGGGATGGATGGATGGATGGATAGATAGATATGATAGGTAGGTAGGTCGAGAGTTAGAGAGAGATGATAGGTAGGTAGGTTGAGAGTTAGAGGTAGAAAGATCGATAGATCAGATAGAGATATATAAAGAGATGGGTAGATAGATGGATGGAGATGGATGGATGGATGGATGGATGGATGGATGGATATAGATAGATAAATGGATGGATGGATAGATATAGATATAGATAGATAGATGGATAGATAGATAGGTAGAGATAGATAGATAGATAGATAGATAGATAGATAGATAGATAGGTAGGTAGGTAGGTAGGTAGGTAGGTAGGTAGGTAGGTAGGTAGGTAGGTAGAGATAGATAGATAGATAGATAGATAGATAGATAGATAGATAGATAGATAGATAGATAGATAGATGATAGATACATACATACATACATACATACATATGGATGATAGATAGTTATATAGATGGATAATTAGATGTAGATAGATAGATATGTGTATGTACATAGTCCTTGACTTCAACCACAATTGAGCTGAGAATACAGGCTGCTAAGTGAGAAATTAATTTAGTGAGTTTTGCTCCATTTCACAATCTTTCTAGCTGCCATTGTTAAGTGAATCGCTGCAGTTGTTAGATTAGTAACACGGTGGTTAAGTGAATCTGGCTTCCCCATTGAACTTTGCTTGCCAGAAGGTCGCAAAAGCGGGTCGCACGACCCCCCCCCCCTCCGCTGCGAACCGTCATAAATGAGCCCGTTTGCCTCGCGCCCGAACATCAGCGTGTTTATCCTCCCTCGAGTTTTCTTTTGGGATAGATTCCCAAGGGTTTTCTTGCCAATTGTGCGACTGTAATTCATGTTAAGATATTTATTGAGACGTAGCCTCAGGGAAGCACGGTTGCCATGTCTGAAGGTTGAAAGTCTTTGTTGATTTTTCTCTTTCTAGTGTCTAAACATCTTCGCTTTCTCTCTTTTTGAATTCTCCGTGGGGTTTTGGACTCTTCATCCATTCCGCAGGACGAGGCCTGTCATCTCATCCCCAGCTTGTAGCCACCGGTCATCTTGGACAATAAATAGCTCTTCCCCCCCCCCCCCCCGAAGATGATAAAAGCTGAGAATGTCTACAGCCCATCACGAAGGGTTCGATCTTTCTACTCTCCCCATCCAAAGCTCATTAAGGATTTAAATCTTTGCTAAAGGAGGGAAAGGTTAACGTTTTGTTTTCTTTCTTCTAAGTGGGCCTTAGGGCTGCTGGTGACCCCTACGTTCCCTGGCTCCTGCAGGCCAAATGCTCCGCATAGTTGTCATTCCGCGCTCGGTGCAAAATAGGCAGCCTCGTTGTGCATTGCAGGCGGAGTGGAGTTTAGTATTGGTGCAAGAGAGCAACAGCAAGTATAGTGTGGGTTGCCTTCCTTAGGAAGGGAATGATCGGGGTTGTCCTCGGCTTGCCATCACAACCGAGTCTAAACCTTTTTGGACAATGGGTGTTTCACCTCCCTTCGCAGTGGTTCTTGGTCGTTTTCCTTTCAATTGTATTTTAGCTGCTTGCGTTTTTACGGCTGAGTTCAAGGAAGGAAATTCTCTTGTTTAACAAGAATGTGGATGAGAGGAACACAGATGACGCCTGCAAAATCTATATCTATCTATCTCTATATCTATGTACCTACCTACCTACATACATACCTCTATCTCTGTCTGTCTGTCTGTCTGTCTGTCTGTCTGCCTGCCTGCCTGCCTGCCTGCCTGCCTGCCTGCCTGCCTGCCTGCCTGCCTGCCTGCCTGCCTATCTATCTATCTATCTATCTATCTATCTATCTATCTATCTATCTATCTATCTATCTCTATGTACCTACCTACCTACCTCTCTATCTCTGTCTGTCTGTCTATCTTCTATCTATCTATCTATCTATCTATCTACCTACCTACCTACCTACCTACCTACCTACCTCTCTATCTCTGTCTGTCTGTCTGTCTATCTTCTATCTAATCTATATCAGCTAGTCCAGAATGCAGCCGCACGAGCAATTGTGGGTGCACCTCGGTACACCCACGTTACACCTATCCTCCGCGAGCTGCACTGGCTTCCCATTGGTCTCCGGACACGCTTCAAGGTGCTAGTTGTTACTTTTAAAGCCCTACATGGTATCGGACCTGGTTACCTGAGAGACCGCCTCCTGCCAATTACCTCCCAAAGACCTATTAAATCCCACAGACTAGGCCTCCTCTGGATTCCATCTGCCGGCTGGCGACTCCCCGGGGGAGGGCCTTCTCTGTGGCTGCTCCGACCCTATGGAATGATCTCCCCGTTGAGATCTGGACCCTTACTACCCTTCCGGCCTTCCGCAAAGCAACTGGCTGTTCCGGCAGGCCTGGGGCTGTTGAATTATCCAGCCCCATTCAATGTTATGACTGTTGCTGAATTTTTAATTTGTTGTTTTTATTTTTGTACCCCTTTCCCCTTCTTATTGTTAGCTGCCCTGAGTCCCCCGGGAGTAGGGCGGCATACAAGCTAAATAAATCTAATCTAATCTATATCTATGTGCCCGCCCGCCTGCCCCGAGTACTTATGGCAGTTGCTGTGCCCCGAGGTCATGTGATCCCCCCTTTGTGACTATCTTGACAAGCAAAGTCGATGGGGAAGCCAGATTCGCTGCACCGCCCTGCTACGAACCTAACCACTGCAGTGATTCACCTCACGACGATGGCAGGAAAGGTTGCAAAGTGGGGCAAAACTCACTTAGCAACCGTCTCGCTTAAGAACAGAAATTGTACGCTGCCCAGAGCTACATACCATATTTTTCAGAGTATAAGACGCACCAAGGTTTTGAAGAGGCAAATTAAAAAGGTAGATAGAGGGATACAGGGATAGAGAGGGAGAAAAAGAGAGAGAAATACAGTAGGTATGTAGGGAGAGAGAGAGAGAGTGTGTGTAGGTAGGTAGGTAGAGGGAAAGAGAGAGAGAGAAAGAAATACAGTAGGTAGGTAGGGAGAGAGTGTGTGTGTGTAGGTAGGTAGGTAGATAGGTAGGTAGAGGAATAGAGAGAGAGAAAGAGAAAGAGAAATATAGTAGATAGGTAGGGAGAGAGAGAGAGAGTAGGTAGGTAGGTAGGTAGGTAGGTAGGTAGAGGGATAGAGAGAGAGAGAAATACAGTAGGTAGGTAGGAAGAGAGAGAGTGTGTGTATAGGTAGGTAGGCAGAGGAATAGAGAGAGAGAAATAGAAAGAGAGAGAGAAATATAGTAGATAGGTAGGGAGAGAGAGAGTAGGTAGGTAGGTAGGTAGAGGGAGAGAGAGAGAAATACAGTAGGTAGGGAGAGAGAGTGTGTACGTAGGTAGGTAGGTAGAAGAATAGAGAGAGAGAAATAGAAAGAGAGAGAAAAAATATGGTAGATAGGTAGGGAGAGAGAGAGTAGGTAGGTAGGTAGATAGGTAGGTAGGTAGGTAGGTAGGTAGAGGGATAGAGAGAGAGAAAAAAATACAATAGGTAGGTAAGGAGAGAGATAGGTAGGTACGTAGATGTTTCCAGGTGTATTTATCCATGTGCTGGAGAAGGAAATTGCTGACAATCTGCAGCACCTAAGATTTTCTTTCTGCTGGCACAGCACTTGATCAATCTCATTCTCATCAATCAGTTAAAGAGCTTTCCAAAAGGGAAAAAAAAGTTTTTGCACTCTGGAAACCCCCCCCCCCCAAAACGGCCCATTTTCATGAAAACAGGCCCATTTTTTTTAAAGGCATAAATAGCCTTTTGGGGGGGGGGGCTTGCAGAGTGTTCCTGGGGGGGCAAAAATGAGCAAAATATGGCCCATTTTTCACAAAAATGGGCTCATTTTTTGTCAAAAAAATTGCATGCATAGCCTTATGGAGGCTTATCGAGTGCTGCTAGGGGCTGGGGGTGGGGGCAAAAAACAACCCATTATTTGCTCATTTCTGCCCTCCCCAGGAGCTCTCTGAAAGCCTCCTGCAGGCTATGCATGGCCATTTTGGTGAGGGGACGGGGCTTCGGGGGGGGGGGGAATGCTGTATTCGGTGTATAAGACGCACCCAGATTTTCAGCCTCTTTTTTGAGGGAAAAAGGTGCGTTTTATACTCTGAAAAATACGGTGGTTTGTGGCTGGATAAATGCATAAATAAATAAATCTTTTCTATTTTTTCCCCTTTGTCTTTTTTGTTTGTTTGTTTGTTTAAAAGATATTTCTAGGTTGTTTTTACATGAAGGCAGCCCTGAAACTCGTCACACATCCTGCCCGAATTAACGTCGGAGAAACGGCCCCCTTCCATTACAGCCTTCACCCGAGATTGCGCGTGAGTACATAAATATATCTTTTGCCTTCCTCCCGGCTGAATTTGATGGTCTGGTTTGAGAAAAAAAAAATCTGTTGGGCTAAATGGAACCAGGGAGGAACCAGATGTTGTTACATGGCCACACTCATCAGGCAGAGTCAAAGTCGCGTGGCAACATCTGGAGATTTCTAATCCTTCCAGGAAAGGACAGTCATTACCGCGTTTTCCCCGAAAACAAGACTGGGTCTTATTTTCTTTTGCCCCTCCGAAATAAGCACTTGGTCTTATTTTCGGGGAGGTCTTATTATTTTTGAGGCGCAGGAGGCGGAGAGCGTGGTCACCTCTTGGCTGCTGCTGTGTTGCAATATTTTCGGGGAGGGCTTATTCTCAGGGGAGGGGCTTATTTTAGTGCATGCGCTCCAAAGCCTGATTGGGCTTATTATCTGAGGAGGCCTTATATTCAGGGAAACAGGGTAAATACAGATTAACACTGTCGGAAGGTATCTTGTAGCAGGGATGAAATGCTACCGGTTCGGACCGCCTGAAACGGTAGTAAAACATGCTACCGTTTGCCCGAGCCGGTAGTAAAAAAATGCTTAAGAAAGTTAAAAAAAAATAAAGGTTTGAGGCTGTGCCGGCAGGCCTGGGGTTGATGAGTTCCCCTCCCCTCTCGACTTGTATGGTTGTATGATTCTTGTTTATTTTAATCACGTGTATTGTGTTTTATGTTCCCTTTTTCCCCCTTGAGTTGTTCGCCGCCCTGAGTCCCTCCCGGAGAAGGGCGGCATACAAATAAACTAAATCTTAATCTTAATCTTTTATTCAACTTGTATGCCGCCCTATTCCCGAGGGACTCAGGGCGGCTAACAAAACCGAAAGGGAAGGGGGGGGCAATACAAAAGGGAAGGCAACAAAAACAGACAACAATACAGAACCAATTTAAAAGGTCTCAACAAGCACACCAGTTCGAGTGGGGCTGGGAACTCATCAGCCCCAGGCCTGCTGGAACAGCCAGGTCTTAACGGCTTTACGGAAAGCCTGAAGGGTGGTGAGGGTCCGAATCTCCACAGGGCGATCGTTCCAGAGGGCCGGAGCAGCCATAGAGAAGGCCCTCCTCCGGGTAGTTGACAGTCGGCATTGGCTGGTAGACGGAACCCGGAGGAGGCCAACCCTGTGGGATCTAATGGGTCTTTGGGAGGTAATCGGCAGGAGGCGGTCTCTCAAGTACCCAGGTCCAATACCTTGTAGGGCTTTATAAGTGACGACTAGCACCTTGAAGCGTATCCGGAGACCAATAGGCAGCCAGTGCAGCTCGCGGTCAGACGATCAGCTGTGCTGCGTGATGATAGGAACAAGGGGGGCAGTGCTGTGGAAGGAAGGAAGGGGGAGGGATCGGAGAAAAAAATGGAGGGAAGGGAGAAATAAATAAGTAAAGAAAGAAAGGGAGGGATGGGAGAAAAAAAGGGAGGGAAGGGAGAAATAAATAAGTAAAGAAAAAGAAAGGGATGGATAGGAGAAAAGAAGGGAGGGAAGGGAGAAATAAATAAGAAAGAAAGAAAGAAGAAAGAAAAAGAAAGAAAGAAAGAAAGAAGGAAGGAAGAAGAAAGAAAGGAAGAAAGAAAGAAAGAAAGAGGGAGGGAGGGATGGGAGAAAAAAGGGGGGGCTTCTAGGAGGCTTCCCTGAGGCCTGCTAGACCAAAAACAGAGGGGGGGTGTGTGCTGCGGAAGGAAGGAAGGAAGGAAGGAAGGAAGGAAAGAAGGAAAGAAAGAGGGAGGGATCGGAGAAAAAGGGAGTTTGAGCTTCCTGAGTTGGCGCAGAAAGAACATTCTTTGTTGTGCTTTTTTGATGACGTTTTTGATGTTAGGTGTCCATTTTAGGTCTTGAGATACGATAGAACCTAGAAATTTGAAGGTCTCTGCCATTGATACTGTGGTGTTTAGTATTTTTCATTGAAAAGGTTTTTATTTTCCATTTTTTCATTTTCATACACTCACATATATACTGTGCATAGCCGGGGCCATACAACATTAAACAATAATCACAGCAATTCCTCTTGTCAACAACACCCCCAAAAATAGAAACCCAATATACCTCTTCCACTCTCCATACACCTCTTTCTTCCACCCCCCTCCAACTTTCTATCTTCCCTCCATCATCCCCCTCTACCCTACTTCCCCTCCCCCTCTACCACTCCTCTCTCCCGATCCACTCCCTCCCTTCCTTCTCACCCTCCCTCCCATCCTCTCTCCCGCCCTCTCTACCCATCTTTCTTCTATCCCACTGTGTTGTTTAGTATTGTAAGAGGTAGTCGTGTAGGAGATTTTCTTCTGAAGCGCTGTTGTTTTCTTGAAGACATTTCATTACCCAACTACGTAACATCCTCAGTGTTACGAGTGTATGGTTTGCTCCTTCTTTATATACAGTAGTTCTCAACTTTGCAGATGTTTCATCAATGCTAGATAATTTCAGATAAATGACAGATAATTTCAAAACTCTCATCATCGTCTTTCACCGCAATAATATTTGACTTCAACCGTTGGCTTGTTTAGTTCAATAGCGTTTGAACATGATTTCATGTTTGAGTTCTGGAACCGCCTGGAAACGTAGATAATGCCAGCTAGGAAATCATTTCAATCATTGTCAGTTTCCAATGCTGTCGGCCTTCCATCTGTCTGAATGGATAATATTTTGTACTACTTAAGAAGGGTCGGTGATGTAATTGCGTTGGGCTGATGAGAGGTATTCTCTCTGCTGATGAATTGGCTTTCCATTAGTGTAACAGGCTGGCTAGCCATTATTCCACGTAGTCAAAGTTTAATGCGGCTTTTAAAAACTGGACTCTCTTGGCCTGTGCAAGCAGCGTAAAATATATATTTCTCTTCTGTTCCCTCGCGTTTCTCTTCTTTGTATTTTTTTTCCTTTCCTTCCGACTTTTTGTCAACATTAAATAATAAATAAATGGTTAGCAATAGCATTTAGCAATAGCAATAGCAGTTAGACTTATATACCGCTTCATAGGGCTTCCAGCCCTCTCTAAGCGGTTTTACAGAGTCAGCATATCACCCCCCACAGTCTGGGTCCTCATTTTACCCACCTCGGAAGGATGGAAGGCTGAGTCAACCTTGAGCCGGTGAGATTTGAACCGCCGAACTGCAGATAGCAGTCAGCTGAAGTGGCCTGCAGTACTGCACTCTAACCACTGCGCCACCTCGGCTCTTTTTTAATAACATAGAGGTAAAGGTTTCCCTCGCACATATGTGCTAGTCGTTCCCGACTCTAGGGGGCGGTGCTCATCTCCGTTTCAAAACCGGACAGCCGGCCAGCGCTGTCGGAAGATGTCTCCAGGGTCTTTCTCTCATCTACTGTATATATCATCTCTCTCTCTCTCTCTCTCTCTCTCTCTCTTTCTTTCTTTCTCTCTCTCTCTCTCTCTCTCTCTTTCTCTATATCCATCCATCCATTAGTCTGTCTGTCTGTCTCTATCATCTACTGTATTTATCATCTCTCTCTCTCTCTCTCTCTCTTTCTTCCTTCCTTCCTTCCTTCCTTTCTTTCTTTCTCTCTCTCTCTCTTTCTCTATATCCGTCCATCCATTAGTCCATCTGTCTGTCTCTATCATCTACTGTATATATCATCTCTCTCTCTCTCTCTCTCTTTCTTTCTTTCTTTCTTTCTTTCTTTCTTTCTTTCTTTCTTTCTCTCTCTCTCTTTCTCTATATCCGTCCATCCATTAGTCTGTCTGTCTGTCTGTCTGTCTCTATCATCTACTGTATATATCATCTCTCTCTCTCTCTCTCTCTTTCTTTCTTTCTTTCTTTCTTTCTCTCTCTCTCTTTCTCTATATCCGTCTATCCATTAGTCCGTCTGTCTGTCTGTCTGTCTCTATCATCTACTGTATTTATCATCTCTCTCTCTCTCTCTCTCTCTCATCTATCTAAAGGAGAACATATATGTACGTACACACACACACACACAAACATATACAAACACACACTCCATTTTGGGCAGGGTTCAGAGCACTGAGCTCCTGGCATCTCCCCTTTCCAAAGTGTGAGGGGTATTTATAAGGATGTTACCAATTATACCAAGTGCTGTGGAAACTTGTCCACACCTTTGGGGAGAGAGGTGGGGATGGTGAGGAAACGGATCAACACCGACAGTGTGATAACAAGTCACAGGCCCAGGTTGTGGCTGCTGTTTACACAGCCTTCGGCTCTTGTTAACCATGCAGAAGAGCCCCGCTGGGAGCGTTTCTCTCCAGGCAAAGAAAAACAGCAGGAGCCTCACGCATAGAAGGGGGGCGGGGGGCAGAACCAACAAAGTTTTTGAGCTTTTCTTGCAGGAATATTTTAGGCTGTTTTTGTTTTATTTTGTTTTATTCTATTCTATTTATTTTATTATTTTATTTTATTTATTCTATTCTATTCTATTTTATCTATTTTATTCCTTTTATTTTATTTATTTTATTCTATTTTATTTTATTCTATTTTACTCTATTCTATTTTATTTTTTATTCTATACTGTTTTATTCTATTCTCTTTATTTTATTTTTATTCCTATTCTATTCTATTTTTATTTTATTCTATTTATTTTATTTTATTCTATTCCTTTATTTATTTATTTTATTATATTTTATTCTATTTCATTTTATTTTATTCTATTCTATTCTGTTTATTTTATTTTATTCTATTTTATTTTATTATATTTTACTCTATTCTATTTTATTTTTTATTCTATTCTCTTTTTATTTTATTCTATTTATTTTATTCTATTCTTTTATTTATTTTACTCTATTTTATTCCATTTCATTTTATTTTATTCTATTTCATTTTATTCTATTTTATTTCATTATTATATTAATTTATTTTTGTTCTGCCACCTGTGGCACCTGTGTCATAGGCTCGCCATCATGGCACTAGGGTTTATTTGGGGGGGTGTCTTATTTTTTTTCTATATACGGGAGGCTCACTTCTGCTTGCTCGCGGCCGCAACAGAGCAGGAGGCTGAGCGACGTGATGCTGCCGCAACCACGAGGGAAGGTGGGAGGGTGGAGCTGCCTCATGCACCTCATACTGGCTTACCTCAGGGCCCCCTCAGCAGGCCATCCGTGCCCTGACACTTGCCTCGCTTCACAGCCGCGACACCAGCATACCACTCAGCCTCCTGCTCTGTTGTGGCTACGAGCAAGCAGTCGACGTGAGCCCATGGCTGCCGGGGCTGCCGCATGAGGCAAGTGTCAGGGCGTGGATGGCCTGGCTGTGGTGATCCTGAGGTAAGCCGTTGCAGGGTGCGTGAGGCAGTTCTACTTCTCCGCACCTCACCTTGTGACTGAGGCACCGCAAGCAACCAGACGGATTGAGCGGGTGGCTGGCTGCGCAAGCTGTTAAGTAGGGCTTATTATCAGGCGCACACATAAACATTTTCGGGATAGGTCTTATTTCCGGGGGGGGGGGAAACAGGGTAGTCCTGGAACAGATGATGTTACCTAGTGTGGTAATGAAACGCCTGCAAGAAAACAACTGAACGCAAATGGCGAGTGTGAGAAGATTCCTGTACAAAGGCCTTGAGCGGTAAATCGCCAAATGCGGATCTGGTTCTTTGCCCGTGACACTAACAAACCCGTTGCCGCGGTGTGTAGCTTGTGCTGTGGCCCTGCCAGATGTGTCAGGCTACCTCTGCCATCCTTTCCCCATCCAAGAGACCAAAGCCGCCGCCCCCCCCCGCCTTGGGGAGTTGCATCCTATCTCAAGGTTGCCAAAATCCAGGTGAGACGGTGCGTCGGCTGCCATGTTGGCTGGGAAGTGATTTATCGTTATCCAGCGAGCACAAGTCGGAACAGTAAATTTACTCAGGACTGATAGCCCAACGATCTGTGCTGCCGGCAGGAGGGTGAATAATTTATAAAGCCGTTCTCCAACAGCCGGGGAGAAGGACATTAGCATTTTAATGAAAACAATCTGGGCATTGTGTTTAAATCTTTGCATTCTTCTTTTTCTTCCTCCTCTTCCTCCAGGAAAGCCGTTCTGTCAAGTGCTTTGAAAACAGCTGACAACGGCGGATAATGTGCTGACGAGCATTATGGGCAGGCGGTACCCGGGAGCCCACTATCGTCAAAGCAATTCATGTACGTAGGCAAAAACTTTCCCCCGTTAACCCAGTTTGCAAAGGCCAACAAGCCACGAGACAGGCAGGCCTAATATGATTATATAATATCTTATGCTATATATAATAAAATTTGATATGATATATCATTAATATAATATATAATATAGTTAAAATACGATAAGATTATAAAATATGATATAATGTAATATATAATAATGGGACGTGATACCACAGCTTCCCCATGCCCCGTTTTGGCTGCCAGAGGCCCCATGGGCTGGCCCTTCACTGTTTCCAGGCTGCCGCTGTGGGCCAGATCGAAGCACTCGGCGGGTCCGATCCGGCCCGCGGGCCTTGAGTTTGACACCCCTGGGCTACAACAACATTAGACGTTTAATTTTTGTATTATAGAGATCAAATTCCAACTCCGGGAGGTCGACAATTTCACAGCGATTCTGATTTGTGGCGTTGAAGAACGAGACGGAAATAAGAAAGCTAAAGAAAGCCTACCTTTTCGGAATTGCGGATGAGATGTTTGAATAAAAGATCTTTCATCTCTGCCTCCAGTGGTGGGCTCCCGCCGTAAATATCGAGTACTTTTAAGACAAAAAAAATCTCGCCCTTGCATTGCAAACCCAAATTTAAAGTCCCAGCACCGTTGGGTGGCTTCCCCCCCCCTGTAAAAAGGCAAAGTTTTAGAGGCTTAAACTCATTTGCAGTAAATAAAAGGATGCCAACGTACAGCGGCTATAAAATATCCGTCTTGGCTGAGCTTCACACCGCAATTTTTCTCCTGCCCTTTTTGTGATAATTCCCTTAGTCATTTTATAGCCTTAAAAGAAGGAACAAGGGAGGGGAAAAAAAATCCCAGGGTTACAGATTCAGAGAATTCAGATTTACATCCTTCCCAAAAAAAGGGGGGAACGGTGTAAATATTCTTCCATAGTGAGAACCTTTAATGATTAGAATTTGGCATTCCTTCCAAGTCTTTTTTTTTTTAAATAAAAAAAGAGCTAATAAATTTTCTACTCGCTGTATAGCCAGCCTTTATGCAGGCTATAATTTAATCCAACTTCAGTGAGAGTTAGTTAGTTGTAGTTTACTAAGGTTGTAGGCCAGCATTAAAGTAAGAGCAGAAAACTTTTCTTTGTTTTGGTTCTGCCTACTCATTCCCTTTTCTTTTGCAGCTAATTCTTGACTTACAATTGTAGTGAAAAAAAGCCACTTATGACCGTTTTAAACACGCATGGACAGTGGGCCACGGCTCATTACCAGGTCGTGGCTTGTTAGCCACCGGGCCGCCTGATTGGCAGGCCAATGCATGCACCCGTGTGCATGTGTGCACACTCCTTACTCACGCTATCACGTGGGCTCTAGCGTTGCCGTGAGTGTTGCGCGGGCTCTAGCGTTGCATGCATCACGCATGCATTCGCAGCCCCGCGAGCGCTATCCCGTTCACATGTGCGCATGCATGCATAAAGGTGCCTGCTCCTCCCTCCCTCCTCTGGGCCACCAACCCAGAAAAGTTGGGGAACTCTGTCCCAAATGACCCTATTTGTCAGGGTTCCAAACAGCATCCAAAATTAAATCAGAGTCCGAGGCAAAGCATTCCTCAAAGTTCCAATTTATGAAGAGAACCATGTTGGCACATCTGGGGAAACCCGAATCATAAAGCTTCCCGGTCTTCCCCACCCAGTTGAAAGTTCAAGATCTTTCCCCCACACCCACAAGCCCATCTCATGGTCCAATCTTCCACTGCCACGCTGGCAGTTCCACCCATCCAGTTCTGGTCAGGTGCCGAGGAGCAGAGACAAAGGATGACCTTGGTTTTCTAGAAAGAATGTTGTTATGGCTACATAGCATCTAACTCTGTACAATCCCTCCTTCCACTTTCCCACAGCAGAAAAGGCATAGTAGAATAATAGAAAGTGTGGCAAGCCAAAGACCCAAAAGAAAAGATGGCTGCAGGCCTGACACTATTAAGACCTTGGTTCCAACGGGGGACTATGCAGAGGGTGTCCCATCTTGAAGCTTTGGCGCGCCGTGGCGATTTGCACCGGGCGATGGCGGGCGTTGTGTTTCTCACCAGCCTTTGTGTTTCTCCTCTAGTTGATTCCGGTGTGGAAACCTTGGCGGGGTTTATGGCAAGCAACGGCACCTCAGACGTTGTGAATCGGAACGGACCCGCCACGCCTCCCAACACCCTCCAGCTGCGCTCCTCTCACAACGAACTGCTGAATGCTGAAATCAAGCACACGGAGGTCAAGAACGGCACCCCTCCCAAATGCCGGAAGAAATACGCCCTGACCAACATTCAGACCGCCATGGGTTTATCAGACCCTGCCGCCCAGCCGTTGTTGGGAAGCAATTCCTCCAACATCAAGCTGGTGAAAAACGGAGAAAACCAACTTAGGAAAGCAGCCGAGCAAGGACAAGATCCCAACAAAAACCTGGCTGCTCCCTCCGTGACGACGGGTCTAAACATAACTTCTGAGAAGTTGGAGGGGAAGGAACCAAGCCAACAGGACTCTTCCAGCGGCGAAATCCTGCCCACCCAGCACCGAAGATCGAAGAGCTTCCTAAACTACTATGCAGACCTTGAGACCTCAACCAGGGAGGTGGAGCAGAATTACGGGGAGAGCCAAGTGGTGGTGGAGGAGAAGTTGCCTTCACAATGCAATAGCCAAGCCTCCCTGGTCATGGGGAACGGGGAGACCTTGCCTCAGAAGCAAAACGAGGCGGCGAGTCCCAAAGATGGGCCGGCGGTGACCGTCTCTTCCAGTCCAGAGACTAAAAAGGATCACCCTAAAACCGGCGCCAAGACTGATTGCGCGCTGCACAGGATCCAGAACCTGGCTCCGAGTGACGAAGACTCCAGCTGGACCACGTTGTCTCAAGACAGCGCCTCTCTGAGTTCCCCGGATGAAAGAGGTAAGGATGCTCCTTTGGTGTGTTTTGGGCCTGGGTGGAGGGGGGAGGGCAGGTGAGGTGTGAAATAGGATGTACATCCCACTACCCTGCTGTCTGTCTATCTGTCTGTCTGTCTATCTCTTTCTATCTATCTTATCTTTCTTTCTTTCTATATTTATCTCTATCTATCCATCTTTCTATATCTATCTGTCTGTCTGTCTATCTTTCTCTCTGTCTATGTCTGTCTGTCTGTCTGTCTGTCTGTCTATCTATCTATCTATCTATCTATCTATCTATCTATCTATCTATCTATCTATCTCTATGTTCCTATATCTTTATCTATCTTATCTTTCTTTCTATATTTATCTCTATCTATCCATCTCTATATCTATCTATCTATCTATCTATCTATCTATCTATCTATCTATCTATCTATCTATCTCTATGTTCCTATATCTCTATCTATCTTATCTTTCTTTCTTTCTATATTTATCTCTATCTATCCATCTTTCTATATCTATCTATCTATCTATCTATCTATCTATCTATCTATCTATCTATCTATCTATCTATCTATCTATCTATATCTCTAGCTATCTATCTATCTATCTATCTATCTATCTATCTATCTATCTATCTCTATGTTCCTATATCTCTATCTATCTTATCTTTCTTTCTTCCTATATTTATCTCTATCTATCCATCTTTCTATAACTATCTATCTATCTATCTATCTATCTATCTATCTATCTATCTATCTATCATCTATCTATCTATCTATCTATCTATCTATCTATCTATCTTTTCTTTCTTTCTTTCTATTTTTATATCTACCTATCCATCCATCCATCCATCTATCCATCCATCCATTCAAGAGCCGAGGTGGCGCAGTGGTTAGAGTGCAGTACTGCAGGCCACTTCAGCTGACTGCTATCTGCAGTTCAGCGGTTCAAATCTAACCGGTTCAAGGTTGACTCAGCCTTCCATCCTTCCGAGGTGGGTGAAATGAGGACCTGGACTGTGGGGGCGATATGCTGATTCTGTAAACCATTTAGAGTGGGCTGAAAGCCCTATGAAGCGGTATATAAGTCTCACTGCTATTGCTATTGCTAACAATGTCCTAGTCCAACCTCTTTCCTGCCAAATTCATGGGACTTGATGTTAAGCTCCTTTTCAAAATATTTAAAAAATTTAGCAAGAAGGGAAGGTTTGCCAATCCTCTGTGGCGCTGAATCAAACAGGCGCTAGGCCACTCTATAAATTTCGTCTTCTGGAAGGTTAAAACCGATGCTGGATGGTGTTAGGCGCAAATGAGAGCACAAGGAAGGCATACATGAAGGAAACAGTGAACGCATTTTTCTCCGTGAACGAGATTGATGAGAAAAATCCGCTTCCTGCTTCTTTCGGCCTCGTCCAAAATGTGATGTTTTGCCGGCTGCTTTCGATTAGACCCCCTCGGCCCAAAGTAGTACATTTTGATTTTTTGATAGGGTAGAGACAGAAAATACAGTATGTTTGGGCACCTGGGTTATAATAAACGGCGCTCTAAGGAATAATCCAGGAATACATTCAGCGTTTTGTCGTCTTGCATAACTCCAGATGCTCCCTTAGTATAAGTGGCGATGTGAAAAAGGGGCGCAGTGGCTCTGAGCTTGTCGATCAGAAAGGTCGGCAGTTCGGCAGTTCGAAACCCTAGCAGCACAAAACAGAGTGAGCTCCCGTTACTTGTCTCAGCTTCTGCCAACCTAGCAATTCGAAAGCACGTAAAAAATGCAAGTAGACAAATAGGAACCACCTTTGGTGGGAAGGGAACAGCGTTCCGTGCGCCTTTGGCGTTGAGTCATGCCAGCCACATGACCACGGAGACGTCTTCGGACAGCACTGGCTCTTTGGCTTTGAAACGGAGATGAGCACTGCCCCCTAGAGTCAGGAACGTCTAGCACATATGTGCGAGGGGAACCTTTACACTTTGACCTAAATGTATTTAAAACAGCAGCAGGACGAAAAGAATTGGAAACAATTATGACAAAAATCAGACAAAAGTCCCAGGATGACAGTGACAGATGCAGAAGAAACTACTGTGGGCTCTATGAACAATTATTTCTAACAGGACATACGACTACAATTTTAGTCCCAAATTTATGTTGCTAAGTGAGACATTCATTAAGGAAATTTTACCTCATTATACAACCTTTTTTTGCAACCGTTGTTAAGTGAATCACTGAAGTTGTTAAATTAGTGGAACGCTTGTTAAGTGAATTTGACGTTGCTTTGTCAGGAGGTCGCAAAAGGGTCATAAATATGTGTCGGTTGCCATGCACCTGAATTTTGATCACGTGACCATGGGGATGCTGCAACGGTCATAAGTGTGAAAAAGAGACACGAGTCAATTTTTTTTCAGTGCTGTTGTTACTTCAAACTGTCCTTAAATGAACTGTTGTAAGTTGAGGAGTATCTGCATTTATGACGGTTGCCACGTCCCAGCGTAGTCAAGATGCAACACAGCATAGCAAGAAGGACTCAATCAAGACAGTCCTGGAGTTGCGACCACCACTGACCACAAAATTTCTTGTTAAGTGAGACATTTGTTAAGGGCCCCATTTTGCGACTTTTCTCGCCACATTTGTTAAGTGAATCACTTAACAGTTCTTGAATCTAGGTTCCCTGTTGACTTGGCTTGTCAGAAGGCTGCAATTGGGGACCATGGGACCACCTCGGGACACCGCAAACCATCATAAATATGACCCATCTAAGTGTTGATCATGGGACATGGGGTTTTAAGTGTGGAAAACAGTTGTAAGTCCCCTTTTTCTCTGCTGTTGTACCGTATTTTTCAGAGTATAAGATGCACCCTTTTCTCCAAAAAAAGAGGGTGAAAATCTGAGTGCGTCTTATACACTGAAAACAGCATTTTTGGCCTCCTGAAACCCCAACCCCTATGCAAAAATGGCCAGAAATGGCCGTTTTTTGCTCGGTTTTGCCCCCCAGCCCCCAGGAGCTCTCTACAAGCCTCCTAAAGGCTATGCATATTCTTTTTTGGACAAAAAACGGGCCCGTTTTCGTGAAAAACGGGCCATTTTGGGGAGATCTGCAGAGGTTTTTTTTTAATTTGCCTCTTCAAAATCTTGGTGCGTCTTATACACTGAAAAATACAGTAACTTTGACCGGTCACTAAACGAACTGTTGTAAGTCAAGGGACTGCCTGTTGGCAAATTTCTCCTGAAAAGTTCAAGCTGACCCTTTCCAGGAGAAACTAGACTTACTGTAGACAATCTGCTCTATGTTTGCACGTCCTTAGGAAGTCTAAATTGGAAGTCTTGCACAATTGATCAGAAATTCTGGACTCTCCATTCCGTCGGCGATCTCTCCATCAACCGGCCTGTCCTGGACGGTTGGTTGTTGATTGTTAATGATGACCTCCAAGGTCCCTTCCAACTCTGCTATTGTATTGTATTGTATTGTATTGTATTGTATGATGTTCCTGTTTTGATGAACAACTAGGATCATATTAGTGTTTGATCTTGGGGTTGTGTGTGTGTGTGTGTGTGTGTGTGTGTGTGTGGCCAGGGGGCGTGGCCAGCTTGACATCACTCGTGTCTGGGGAATAAATAGAAGGAAAGAGGAGTGGTGGTTGTAGGAGAGAACAGTTCGTATTTCTGAAGATTTTGCTCATGGTGTTTTGTGCCTTTCGGCTGGGATCTCATGGCCTTGAAATTATCGCAAGGAACTGATAAAGTCTGTTGCTACCGGTAACTCCTTGCAGGTCTCTTGCCTGGACTTTTGGGTGGATGCCATTAATTCACAAGAGGTATATAAAGAGGGGCTTTTCATGGCAAGGAGTCGTTTTCTTGCTTCTGCTAAGGCTGGGTCAGAACACTCGCTGTCTCTCTCAGGCCACGCAGAGGACCCAAAGGAGGCATCGCAGGCTATCCAGAGCCTTAGGTAGCGCCCCCCAAAATTCCGTTGTTGCTGAGGGCCTCAGGAGGCTGTTGCGGCAGAAAACGGGGCCCAGGAGGGATGCGCATGGCCCTCCCAAACTCTGTTTTCGCTGTCAGAGGCACCGTGGACCATTCCTTCGCTGTTTCCAGGGCGGCCGCATGGACCAAATCTAAGCACCCCGTTGGCTGGGGCTGGCCCACGGGCCTTGAGTTTGACACCCTGTATTAGTTCTTCTAGTTTTTTTATTTCTGTTGGCTTAATCATTTTGAGGTCAAAGAAATGCTATGTGGATTACAACTGAAGAGTTTTGATGCCCTATCAAAAGTGATTTCACTATCCTTAATCGTTCACACCCTTATTACGATTTCTTGGAAATTTCAGAAGGCGTAGAATTCCGTGGTAAAATCAGTTTAATCCCCGGCGTTCTGAAAATAATATAGGTCGGGAGGAAGGAGGATGTTTCACTGCGCTCTGGATATCTATCATGTACACCAAGTAGCTTGGAAGCAACTATGACAACGTCGTCAAATGGAAATTTGAAGAAACGATAAACCACGATATGAGACGTACGTTTTATCTATAAAAGAAGTCACCAAACCTTGGCTACTAGAAGACTTGTGGATTTCAACTCCCAGAATTCCACAGCCAGCCAAGCCGGCAAGGGAATTCTGGGAGTTGAAGTCCACAAATAATAAAAGGGCCATCGTTCCCACGCTGGCTCGGGAATTCTGGGAGTTGAAGTCCACAAGTCATCAAGTGGCCAAGTACATAATGCAGACTTCTTAAAACCCACATTTTTATTTATTCCTCTACAATGGGCGAGGGCTTTTTTTGACAGCTAAAAAGGGGTCCAGCAGACACATAAGATTCCCATAATTAATTTTTGAAATAACATCTTACTTCGACTTGAATTTAATTTCAATGTCACCCGCGTGCTTCTTTTTTTTTTTAAAGTAGAAAAAATGAAAGGCAGTTTCCCAGGTCCTTTTGGCTGACACAGTTATTGGCACGGCTTAAAACTATCGATCGAAGCGAGGAGGAGGAGGGACTTGGGGAGAAGGCAGTACTTTTCCTAATAAAACCGTTTCCCTAAATCAATCGGACCATTACCGCAACGTATCTTCAGGGAGCTGAAGGTTGCAGCAGCCTTATGCAGAATTATTATTATTTTGCTTGTTTCTTTAAGCCAACGAACCTTTGCGATAAATTTTATCAAACTTGGAAGCATTCCCTTCCTTTTCCTGCCCAATTTTCTCCCCCTTTTTTTGATATATATCGAGGCATCTTTAACACGCATTTATAAACGGGAGGCGAGAAACATGGGCGAGCCGGTTCGACCTTGATGTGAGCCGTGCCTTAAACTGAGATGGGTCACATTGGACCCAGTTGGTCAGGAAAATACAAAGCCCTGGCAATCTCACACATCGGATTCGTAACGAAGGCCTTCGCAGGTCCACAACAACGCGGGAATTCCTTTTTTGCTGCGTTAGAGAAGGCGTTCATTCATACCTGTGGCGTTTTCCCTCGGCAAGCGGCAGACTTACTATCTGACGACGGTTTGGTCCAACTTCATAGACTAATTAAATAAATGGCATGAAGGAAGAAGCGGAAGGATCTTGACCCACGCTCGCGCATGCACGCAGCCCGCTTAACTGTCGGGCTGATCTGGAGTCTTAGCTGAGTGGTGAACCACAAGCAACCGTGAAGATGTTAGAACATGTGCAGAGCGAATTTAAAGGATGCCGAGAGCGGGCCAGACAAGATTCAACTGCCGAGGACACTCTAGCAAATGTAAGTCATGAACATTACGCATCGTCCCGTTCCAACTGGCGTGGGCAGCAGAGTTGGGTTTCACATAATTTTACCACCGGTTCGCCGCACACCAAAACAGTGCGCATACCTTCTGTGCATGCGCTTTGCTCACATGCGTGGCTTGCACCCATGTGCGCGGCTTAGAAAATGTGGCTAAATAGGATGGCATAGAGCTGGGGGTGGGTTGGCAGGCCTACGCATAGGTCGCCGCTAAAAGTTTGCCCTAACCGGTCCGAACCGACTGAATACCATCACTGCAGTATTTTTTTTTTAAAAAGAAACAAAATATCTCTAGCTTTGATTTGAGAAGGTTTCCGAAAAACAACTCTCTCTTATCTTGCAAGGTTAAGAAATCCGTACAACGGTGCTATTAGCAGCTTCATATTCTGTACAGACCAATCCAGAGGTGGGATTCTGCCGGTTCGCCCTGGTTTTGGCAAACCGGTTAGGGAGACGGCGGGAGGCTCTGCCCGCCTGCCCAGACATCATCATGGACGCTCTGCGCACGCGCGGAAGCGGCGCACACACGCTCCCGCTTCTAAACTGGTAGCAGAGTTACAAGGATTTCATGCTCGGACCAATCGGTTTTTTAGTCTGAAAATTGTAATTTACCTTGTGCATTTGCACGGAAATCTTAGAATTTTAGTTCATTTTTTAATATTTTTTTTTGCAAACGGTGTGATTTCCTTTCACGTGCCACATGAAATCTCTTCCCGGTGCCTCTTTTTTTTTTTCTTAAAATCATCTAATATCAACGGAGTCCAGTCTTCTCAAGTTTTTTTCAACGTGAAGTCAGTGTAATGGAAGATTAGTTTTTGAAACGCTCAGCGTTGGTTTCTTTCAGACGGCTTTGATAAACAGGAAGGATTCTCATCCCGTTTTATCGAGATGATGGTATTTTCACACCGTGGATTAATCCCCTGTTGAATTGAACAGCCTGGAATAAATATTGGTAGAAGCCCGTTAAAGAAAAAAGTTGATATATAAGTCAGTTATGGATTTTTGTTCAACTACGATTATATTTATAGCTAGTCGTGTGCTTAAGAGATATTTATTATTAATGAGAAAAAAAATCTCATTAGTTAGGGTTGAAGAGCTAACCTAATTGTACTCTGGTGTGAATATTGGTGTGAAATTTCAGTTGCTTTCCTTCGGTGAAAACCTACAGACGTTTGCTGAATTATACGGCCGTCTTTAATTAAATTCGAGAAAAATCAAATGTGTCGCCCTGCGGCTAAAGGATTGTATTTCCTTCATTAAAATAGCAACTGGAGAAAGGCTGTCTGGATAGGTCAAGATAGAATTATGGAGACACTTCCTAAGATTGGGAACAATTAACCCGTAGAATGGTTTTTGCCTTTGCAAGTTGTAGGTGCCCCATCACTGGAGGTTTTGAAGAAGAGACTGGGCAGCCATTGGTCTGAAATGGGATACGGTAGTGATGATTAGCCTTTTCGGCACTGAGTGCCAAAACTGGAGTGTGTGCAGCAGGAGCGGCGGAGCTCCAGAACCTGAAAAAGAGCAGCTGGCTGATGCGCATGTGCGTGGCAGCCAGCAGCTCTTCTGGGTTTCGTAGTGCGCATGCCGGAACCCAGAAGAGCGGCTGGCCACAGCGTGTGTGCCCACAGAAAGGGCTCTGCATGCCTCCTCTGGCATGCGTACCATCGGTTTGCCACCACGAGTATAGTGTCTCCTGCTTGAGCAGGGGGTTGGACTAGATGACTCCAATGTCGATTTCCAAATCATTCTCAGTTGTTGATAAATTTGGTGTTTCCGACTCACCCAGATCGGAGCGTAGAAGGCTACTGTTCTGTTCTGTTCATTTTCCTATTGTACTCAACTCTGCTCTGCTCCATATTTTCTATTCTGCTCTGCTCTACTCTACTCCATTCCATGTTTTCTGCTCTGCTCTACTCTACTCCATTCCATATTTTCTGCTCTGCTCTGCTCCATATTTTCTATTCTGTTCTGCTCTGCTCTAATCCATTCCATATTTTCTGCTCTGCTCTACTCTACTCCATTCCATATTTTCTGCTCTGTTCTGCTCTCCTCCATATTTTCTATTCTGTTCTGCTCTGCTCTAATCCATTCCATATTTTCTTCTCTGCTCTACTCCATTCCATATTTTCTGCTCTGCTCTGCTCTGCTCCATATTTTCTATTCTGTTCTGCTCTGCTCTAATCCATTCCATATTTTCTGCTCTGCTCTGCTCTACTCCATTCCATATTTTCTATTCTGTTCTGCTCTGCTCTAATCCATTCCATATTTTCTGTTCTACTCTACTCCATTCCATATTTTCTGTTCTGTTCTGCTCTGCTCCATTCCATATTTTCTGCTCTGCTCTGCTCCATTCCATATTTTCTGTTCTACTCTACTCCATTCCATATTTTCTATTCTGTTCTGCTCTGCTCTACTCTATTCTACTCTACTCCATATTTTCTGCTTTGTTCTGCTCTACTCTACTCTACTCTATTCCATTGCATATTTTCTGTTCTGTTCTGTTCTGTTCTGTTCTGTTCTGCTCTGCTCTGCTCTACTCTACTCTACTCTACTCTACTCTACTCTACTCTACTCTACTCCATTGCATATTTTCTGTTCTGTTCTGCTCTGCTGTGCTCTTTGCAGCATCCCCAAAGTCATGCCATCAAAATCCAGACGGTTGGCAACTGGCTTGTACTTTATGACTGTTGCCGCATCCTGGGGTCATGACGTGATCCCCTTTTGCGACCTTCTCACTATCAAAGTCCGTGGGGAAGGCCGGCTTCACTTAACAACCACGTTACTCACAATCTACTGTGGCAGATTAACCTAACAGTGGGGGGGGGGCAAGAAAGGTAATAAAACGGGGCCAAACTCACTTAAGCAATGCCTCGTTTAGCGACCGAAATGTCACGATTGTAAATCAAGGACTAGCTGTATATCGAAGGTTTTGATTTTGATTTGGCAATTTAATGTAGCCAGGGTCTCTAAAATACATTTTTGTCTTTTTGGGGAAATCGGAAATGTTTTTGTGACTCTGTTGTAGAAGTTGCTTTCAAAGGCACGTTGCCCTTTAATAGGTTTTATTTATATGTTGTTCTTCTGGCTTAGCCACCGTACTTGTGCATTTTGTTTCCAAGGGAAAGAAATTGAGTGTCTGATTGTGGTGTGCAGTGCCACAAACCGTGAACAATTACTGCTGTGTTCCTTCCATCTTTGTTGCTTGATATGGAAGAAATCCCTCATTAGCAGCAGCTGGGTAGATTTTGCCTTCACACACCCCTTGTTATCTGAGCTGGAATTGCACTAATTCATTTTCCTAATTCCATAGCAACTCTTTGCAATTTTTTTTATTTCTTTTTTATTAAAAGTTTTAAAAAGTTTTACAGTTATATACCTTTCCCCTTCCCTCCCTCCCACCCTAATGCCGCGTAACGGAGGGAGCTCCCGTTCCTTGTCCCAGCTTCTGCCAACCTAGCAGTTCGAAAGCAGGTAAAAAATACAAGTAGAAAAATAGGAGCCACCTTTGGTGGGTAACAGCGTTCTGCGTGCCTTCGGCGTTGAGTCATGCCGGCCACATGACCCCGGAGACGTCTTCAGACAGGGTTCCACCACAAATGCGCGAATAACAAAAGCGCGCCTGACTAAACCGCGGTGACAAAACCGCGCCGACAAAACCGTGCGACGAATGAGCGATGAATGAGCCCTGAAGCGCGCCGACAACAGCGCGCCGACAGAAGCGCGCTGTAACCTAATCCTAAACCTAACCCTAACCCTAACCCTAAACCTAACCCTAGACCTAACCCTAAACCTAACTCTAAACCTTACCTTAACTTAAATCGAGCTTCTGTCGGCACGCTGTTGTCGGCGTGCTGTTGTCGGCGCGCTGTTGTCGGCACGCTTTTGACATCGCGGTTTTAGTGCGCGGTTTTGTCGGCGCGCTTATGACGTTCGCGCTTTTGTCGGGTCACGTTCAGACAGTGCTGGCTCTTCGGCTTTGAAACAGAGATGAGCGCCCCCCCCCCCTGAGTCAGGAACGACTAGCACATATGTGCGAGGGGAACCTTTACTTTTATATTATGTATTACCGTATTATGTAAAAGTAAAAAGTTGGGGTTTGATGTTATTATCTTATTCTATTGCACTAAAGGGAGTCGGGAAGTCCACACTTTCTTTCTTATTTCCTTCTTTTGTACACTTTTCCCTTCCCTTTTCCCTCCCCTATCCTTCCTACTATTTTCTTTTGTAGTTTTATACCTTAGGGTATTACCACATTTTTCGGAGTATAAGACGCAACAAGGTTTTGAAGAGGCAAATTAAAAAAAAAATGTTTTTGCACTTTGCAAACCTCCCCAAAATGGCCCCTTTTTCACGAAGACAGGCCCGTTTTTTTGTCCAAAAAAGGGCATGCATAGCATTTAGGAGGCTTGTAGTGCTCTTGGGTGGTGCCCCCCCCCTCAAAACGAGCAAAAAATGGCCCATTTTTTGCAAAACAGGCCTTTTTTTGTTTCAAAAAAAGGGCATGGATAGCCTTAAGGAGGCTTATAGAGTGCTTCTGGGGGCTGGGGGGGGGGCAAAATTGTGCAAAAAAACAGCCCATTTGTTGCTCATTTCTGCCTTCCCCAGACCCCAGGAGCTCTCTGAAAGCCTCCTAAAAGCTATGCACAATCGTTTTTGCAAGGGGGGCGGTGTTTCAGGAGGCAAAAAAATGCTGTATTCAGTGTATAAGACGCACCCAGATTTTCAGCCTCTTTTTGAGGGGAAAAGGTGCGTCTTATGCTCCGAAAAATACGGTAATAAATAAACAAATAAGAAACTTTTTTAAAAAAGAATCTGCTTAGACAACGGTCATTTTTTAAGTATTAGACCCTAGATTATTTTTGTTCTCCTTTCCATTTTGTTGTAAGCTTTGAAGTTAAAGAGACTTTTTGGTGGATTCTTATTCCCAGCAGATATTTGGAGCGATCATTCCTTTCAGTCCGATCCTGACCTTCCGCCGGGTTGGAAGAAGATCAGCGATATAGCGGGGGTCTACTACTGGCACATACCCACAGGGACCACTCAATGGGAACGCCCCATCTCGGGGCCCACGGATCTCCAATGCTCGAGGAATGGGTCGCTGAGCTCACTCACCTCGTCGCCTACTCCAGAAACCGAGGTAAGCGTTGAACGCCTCCTGTGATCAAAGAGGGAGGAGACACCTTATTCGAAAGGAATATGTCATTAAATCAATAAAATTTTATTTTGGACAAATTAAAGCAAAGCAATCAGGGGCAATGGCCTAGAGGTTGGAACTCAATCACGAGGCTGTGAGTTTGATCCTAGGCAGAGGCAGATATTTCTCTCTCTGGACGTGATGAGAATATATCTGCTGAACAAAACTCCACATTGGCGACAGGATGGCATCCGGCCAGTAAACACTTATCTTTATTCAGTTGCCCCGACTCCACCCCGATGCAAGGGATTATGGGGTTGTTAAATGATGATGATTGGCAGTCATTATACACAGGAGATGTGGTACTGATTACCGAGTGGTGCGGTGGCCTAGAGGCAGAGCTCTCGCATCACAAACTCATCAAACAATGAGTTCGATCCCAGATAGAGGCAAATATTTCTCTCACTGGGCACAGTGAGAATATATCTGCTGAACAAAACTCTGCATTGGTGACAGGGAAAGGCATCCGGCCAGTAAGCACTCCGCTAGCTCCATTCAGTTGCCCAGACTCCACCCCGCAAGGCATTATGGGGTTGCTAAATGATGATGATGAATGGATGAAATGTATAGCTTTGTTAATCAGGGTTTATTCACAGCCTCTCTCGGTCTGACTGGATTGCAGGCACTTTCCTGGTATATATTTCATTTATTTTTATCCGGCTTTTATTCCTTTTGCAAATAACTCAAGGCAGCGGACATACCCAACACAACTTCCTCCTCTTATTCCTCCCCCTCACAATAATAAACATCTAATGATAGCTTTTAATCATTTAAAATCATTTAAAAATTTTTTTAAATACAGGCAGTCTTCCAATTTACGACTGCAATTGAGCCGAACATTTCTGTTGTTAAGCAAGACATTTGTTAAGTGAGTTCTGCCCTATCTTACCACCTTTCTTGGCACAGTTGTTAAGTGAATCACTGCGGTTGTTAAGTTAGGAACACGGTTGTTCAGGGAATCTGGCTTCCCCCATTGGTTTGGCTTATCAGGTGGACGCAAAAGGGGATCACGGTGATCACTGGGGCACTGCAACCGTCATAACTACGAGTCCGTTGCCCAATGGTGAAATCTATTTTTTTTTTTGCCACCGGTTCTGTGGGCGTGGCTTGCTGGGGGGGTGTCATGTGACCGGGTGGGCATGGGAAACTTTTTTTCACTGCTTAAAGCATTTTTTTTCTCCCTATTTGCCCAAACTGGCTGGAAAAAAATGCTTTAAAAAGCGGGGATGTCTGATGTCTGTCCGTCAATAACTTGGATAGACAAGTTAATTTAAGTTATCCTCCGTGGGAGTAGTTTTTCTTTGCTCTGAAGGAATTAAGCAGGAGGCGCAACCCGGGTGAATGCATGAGGGCAGGTGGGAAAGATTTAGAAAACAATATTTAAAACTGTTAACAGTTACCCTTACCCGGGTATTTCTTTATCCCAACCCCGAAGTAGACATTCACAAATGTCCGGACCAAACGTAATTTCTAATGTTGGATTTTCCCACTTGCCAGAGGGAGTCCTCTTGTGGAGTACTGTGACGCCGTTACCATGGCAACTCCACTGTGCTGTACAATAGAAGCCATTTTAAGGCACAACAGGCTGTATCTTAACAGAAAGCACATCCCGAGGGGTGGTTAGAGGTGTCTTACCCTCACAGTATTTTTCTCCAGAGAGTAAGTCATCTGTGTACCAAGTTGGGTTGAAATTGCTCCAGGCATTCCAGAGTTATGCTGGTACACACACACACTCACTCACTCACTGGAGACAGCCGTTAACCTAGTCTCCAAGACTTTCCTCCCGAGGCAGTCTTGCCAAAAACAGATAGTCCTTGACTTACAACTGCTTGAAATTGAGTGACTTATGGACGTTTTTCTCACTTAATGGCCATGGTAGCATCCCCATGGTCCACGTGATCAAAATCCAGACGTTTGGCAACTGACTCATATTTATGACGGTCGCAGTGCCCCAAGGTCATGTGATCCCCTTTTGCGACATTTTGATAAGCCAACTCCATGGGGAAGCCAGGTTCACTTAACAACTGGGTTACTAACTTAACAACTGCAGAGATTCACTTAACAGCTGTAGCAAATGGTCGTAAAATCGGGCAAAATCCTCTTCCTCCTCCCCCTCCTGTAGCACTAATGATATTACCTAGTTGGGCAATGCAATGTCTGCAAGAAAAGAACGAAGCTGAGAGAACATCAAGAACCCCACAATCCGTTTCCTTCCCCTCCCCACAAACCCCATTCCCTTCTACTACTGATGATGTTACCTAGCTGGATAATAAGACATTTGCAAGAAAACCACCAACCTCAGAGAGCACCAAAGACCTCTCTTTTTTCTCCTGTCCACAAACCCCTACTCCTTTCTGGCACTGATGATGTTACCTAGTTGGGTCACGAAACGCCCGCCAGAAAACCGCCAAGCTCGGAGAGCACTAAAGACCCTGCACTTCCTCTAGTCTTTCCCACCCTACACTGGAGATGTGTATTTATTTTATTCCCCCTATTCATGGTGAAGAAGGCTGAATTGGTGAATAAGAAACCACGATGAATCCTAAAGGACTGGTTTTAAAAAGGCCACGGTAGCTTAAAAAAAGGTGGGGGGAAATCAGTTATGTTCTATGCACGGGAAATGATTGAGAGGAAAGGAAAACTACTCTGTATAAAGGCATCTTGCTGTGTGTCTGCTGATTTCCAAGGGGTGTGCAAAACAATGTTTGTCAACCTTTGAGAAATTCTTTTTCCCTACTTCCAAATGTCATTGTATCAGAACTGGCTCAGAGACCACTAAGCTAGGCAACCGGCTTCAGTTAACATCTCTTCAAAAATGTGTTTCCTAGATATTTGATTGGGGCTTACCAATTTTGCGGCCTAGGAGTAGCCACGGGGAGTGGGGAGGACATTGCGTTCTGCGTCGGTTGCCTGGCATTTGCACGACTGGGAAACAAAACCGAACAAATCTTGAAAACGCCAGAACCTTAACATGAAAAGCAATTGCAATTGATTGCAATTTTCTTAAAACGAATAGGAACCAGATCACTTTTAAGCAGGAGTGGGATTCAGCCGGTTTGCATCGGTTCACCGAACCGGTTGTTGCAAGGACTGGCTGGCCACACCCACTCCGCCCCTCCCAGGAGTCTCTATGCGGCCCGTTCATCATGCCAGGTAAGTTCCGGGGTTGCACGGAGGCTCTGAGAGGGCGAAAAACAGGCCTCCTGGAAGTCCAGAAACAGGCCCGTTTCCGGCCTCTTGAAGGGCTTCCGGAGCCCGTGGGAAGCCGTTTTCGCCCTCCTGGATGCTCGAGGAAAGCATCCGGAGTCTGGGAAGGATGAAAATGGCCCCCTGCAGGGGGCCGGGTAGGCCACACCCACCCAGCAACCGGGCAGAGAACTGGTTGCTAACATTTTCCCACGCTTTGAGCCAGCTCTGCTTTGCCGTTAAAATTATATTTCCGTCAAATTCAAGGTGTTATGTTCCCTAACCCAGCCTTTAAATATCGGTGCTAACAATGGTGTTTTTCTGTGTTTTCTCCCTTTTCCTCCCTTCCCGTTTCCACGTCCTTCTTGTTTATTATGTTTTTTAAAAAAAACAAAAAAAAACCACACAATATGCTTCTTCCCGTGTGAATATATACATATGCGCATATGTCTAGAAACAAGCCTGGAGTGATTTTGCGGTGCTGAATGGGGGAAAGATTAATAGTGACATTTGGAAGGCAAGTATGCAGTCAGATTTTAGACAAGCTTTTGGCACTCATTTCAGCTTTTATTTTATTTTCATTTTCATTTAAAAAAAAATGCAATCTGCCTTTTGCATGGCTGTAGCTGTACGGCTGTTGTCTGCCCACAAATATCACTCACGATAACAAAATCAGCCAAGTGAATGTGAGCTTTGCCCAAGCCAGGTTGCCCGCTTCCTCAAAAACACAGGCTCCCTGGACCTGATCTTTTCACACAGCCCAAATGTTCTCATTTGTCATACCCCCCCCCCACTTTTAACAATTGTGCTGTGAACATGCATGCCTGCTTGTGAGTCCGCCGAGCATCGTTGTTGTTTTCTCTTTAGAAAGGGAGAGGTGTTCTCTTTTAAGTGGGCTTAACACATCGTTTCCCGTCATTCTGCAGGACCTTCACGCCGCCACCGTGAATCCAGACCCCAGTTTAAAAGAATTTGAAGGGGCTACTTTGCGATACGCTTCCCTGAAGCTCAGGTGAGAAAGAGGGAGCGAGGCTTCCCAAGAGCCTCCTTGTCTCAACAAAAAAACCCTTTGATTAATTTCCCGTGAATTCTGCTCATTCACATCCAGCAAAGTCTTTCGAGGGAGGATTTACAGTCACAGACCTTATCTGGCTTGGAGAGCTACCAGGCCGATATCAACAGAACTTGGCAAGGAGTCTCGGAGAGTCACGAACCAATTAAGCGAACGAATGGTCTCCTGCAAACTCCACTCCCCTTTCGCTCCTCCCTTTATTTCCTCTGGGAGGGACCATTCACCGTCCACCTGTGGCCTTACTCCCAAGTTGACCCCTGTTCTTTAGCTCTTCCCTTCGTCTGGCAACTCTGCGCATGCGCACACTGGGAACAGGCTCCAGCTGTTCTTCTGCCTCACTGATGTCTGACTCCGAAGACAGCTGATAACTGGCATATGGCTCCTCTGCCTCCGACACAGAGCCCTTCCCCAGACTCCAGGACTGGCCCATGTTCCTCTCCAACCTCCTCATTCTCTGAATTGACCGCCGGGTCTGCTGACGGTCCACAACAGAATGGTGGTTAAGGTGTTGAGATTGTCGGGTGCAACAAGCCACGCGTTTTAATTCCAGTTAAGAAGATTTAAGTCAGGGGTTTCAAACTTGATTTCATGGAGGGCCACATCAGGATTGTGTTTGACTTTGGGGGACCAGGGTGGGCATGGCCAGCTCGACGTCTCTCATGTTGGGAGTGCCTGTGGCAGCCCGAACACTCTGCCAGCGACTGACTGCTGTATCGGCCCTTAATTTCTTTATTGTTGCCCTATAATACAAGGGTCGGCAACCTTAAAGACTTAAAAGAGCCACAAAGGTCCTAACCGGAAGCTCCCCATTCAATTCTTGGGCCGACTGGAAGTCTGCTTCTCCCACCATAGAGTCTCATCCTAGAGCGGCATCCTTTTCCCTCTACCTGTCCTATCTGAAAGCCCTATCAATTGTGGAGCCAAACAGTGACAGGGAGCTGCAGCAGAGAAATGAAAGAGCCACATGCGGCTCCGGAGCCACAGATTGATCTACTCCAATGATAGATAGACAGACAGGTTGATCTTTATACATAATGTGTTACCTCCCCATTCGTGCTTCATATTCCCAAAATGTAGAAGTATCTTGACAAGCTTTATTGTAGATGAAACAATATCTGCCGTGGGTTGCTGGCCCCCTGGTGTAATAGCTTGGACTTTCTTTGATTTGTCGGTGTATATTCGAACCTTGGTCTAACGGAAAATTATCCTCTGCTATTCAACAGAAACGTTCCGCAGTGTGACGAAGACGATTCCTGTAGCATCAACAGCGATCCAGAGGCCAAGGTCAGTCAATGCAAGTGGTCCTCGACGTACGACCACAGTTGAACCCTGCATTTCGGTCACTAAGCGAGACCAGTGGTTCCGTGAATTTTGCCCTGTTTATATGACCTTTCTTTTACCCGGTTGTTAAGTGAATCGCCGCGGTTGTTAAGTTAGTAGTATCAGTGAATCTGCCGTCCCCGTTGACTTTGCACTCCAAAGGGACACTGCAACCGTCATAAGTATGAAGCAGTTGCCAAGCACTTGAATTTTGAGCTTGTAACCATGGGGGGGGGGGGAGGGAATACTGCAATGCCCATAACTCTGAAATCCGGTCATCTGTCATTTTGTTCCAGGCCATTGTAAGTTTCGAATGGTCACTGAACGAACTGTTGTATGTTGAGGACTGCCTATGTACTCTGACATAGGGTGCAACAGTTAAGCTTCAGTGTTATTTTACCCCAGTGTAAATATTTTAGCGATCAGCCTGGTAAACGCACCCCATTTTGATAAATAGAAGAGTTATTCGAATAATCAGAACTGCAGAATAAACAATGGCTACCAACCTGCCTTCCATGGAGGGCCTGGACACTGCAGGAGTCAAAAAGAGGGCTGTGAAAATATCTACAGACCCCTCACATCCTGGACACAAATTGTTTCAACTCCTACCCTCAAAACGACGCTATAGGGCACTGCACACCAAGACAACTAGACACAAGGACAGTTTTTTCCCTGAATGCCATCACTCTGCTTAACAAATAATCCCCCTGTCAAATAATTTACTAATTCTGTATTATTATTATTCTCCTCGTCCTCCCTAGTACCTACAGTCTCTCCTTTTCTACTTATGGCTATAACTTTGTTGCTTGTATCTTTATGATTCATACTGTTTTATTTTGTCTCCTAATATGATTTATGCTGATTGCTTATCTAATATCCCATGACTATCACTAAGTGGTGTTGTATCTTATGATTCTTGATGAATGTATTTATGGTGACTGTGATCATGATTTATCACTTATCGCTTTTATGTACACTGAGAGCTGATGCACCAAAGACACATTCCTTGTGTGTCCAATCATACTTGGCCAATATAGAATTCTTTTCTGTTCTATTCTATTTTCATTCCATTCTCTATTTTACATTCTATATTTATTCTCTTCTCATTCCATTCTCTCTATTCTATTCTATTCTATTCTATTCTATTTTCATTCCATTCTCTTTTACATTCTATATTTATTCTCTTCTCATTCCATTCTCTATATTCTATTCTATTCTATTCTATTATTTCATTCCATTCTCTATTTTACATTATTTATTCTCTTCTCATTCCATTCTCTATATTCTATATTTATTCTCTTATTCTCATTCCATTCTCTCCTATTCTATTCTATACTATACTATTCTATTCTATTCTATTTTCATTCCATTCTCTATTTTACATTCTATATTTATTCTCTTCTCATTCCATTCTCTCCTATTCTATTCTATTCTATTTTCATTCCATTCTCTTTTACATTCTATATTTATTCTCTTCTCATTCCATTCTCTCCTATTCTATTCTATTCTATTTTCATTCCATTCTCTTTTACATTCTATATTTATTCTCTTCTCATTCCATTCTCTATATTCTATATTCTCTTCTCTTCTATTTTCATTCCATTCTCTCTATTCTATTCTATTCTATTCTATTATTTCATTCCATTCTCTATTTTACATTCTATATTTATTCTCTTCTCATTCCATTCTCTATATTCTATATCTATTCTATTCTATTCTATTCTATTCTATTCTATTCTATTATTTCATTCCATTCTCTATTTTACATTCTTTATTTATTCTCTTCTCATTCCATTCTCTATATTCTATATTTATTCTCTTCTATTCTCATTCCATTCCACTCCACTCCACTCCATAGCAGATCTACAATTTCTTGCAAGTTGTCAACCTAACAAAGCATTGTGTGGCAAGCATTGTGTACAAGGATCGGGCCCATTTCCCCTTTCAGTAGTGCTGCTGTGAACAGTTGCCTACCTCTGGAGACTAAAACATATGAAGAACAGCTGCAGGATTTGGGATTGGCTAGTCTAAGGAAAAGAAGAATTAGGGGAGACATGATAGCAGTATTCTAGTATTTGAGGGGCTGCCACAAAGAAGAGGGAGTCAAATTATTCTCCAAAGTACCAGAGGACAGGACAAGAAACAAGAGTTGGAAACTCATCAATGAGAGAAGCAACTTGGAATTAAGGAGAAATTTCCTAACAGTGAGGACAATTAACCAGTGGAACAGCTTGCCACCAGAAATTGTGGGTGCTTCATCACTGGACGCTTTTAAGAAGAGACTAGACAGTCACTTGTCTGAAATGGTATAAGGTCTCGTGCTTGAACAAGGGGTTGGACTAGAAGACCTCCAAGGTCCCTTCCAGCTCTATTCTGATGCAATGGATAGAAATTAATCAAGGCGAGAAGCAACTTGGTATTAAGGAGATAACAGGGAGGTGGAAGAGAAGTTGCCTTCAGAAGTTGGGGGTGCTCCATCACTGGAGGTTTTTAAGAAGAGACTGGACAGTCGCTTATCTGAAAAGGTACAGGTTCTCCTCCTTGAGCAGGGGGCTGGACTAGAAGACCTCCAAGGCCCCTACCAACTCTGTAATTCTCTTATTCGGTATTTTTTATAGATTTACTATATTTATGCCACTCATGTGTCTGTCACTTTCTATATCGAGCAAGGATGAATAAGAGCTTCATATATTTGTGTGGGATCCAAAACTAATTTTAGTGGGATGTCTTTCGGCTGTTTCCCTTTGCGTGAACAGAGTATATTGAAAGACCTTTTAATGAAATTCTGCTTGCTTTTTCTCCTCTTTTTTTAAAAAAGTCTACTCTAATTAGAGGGACCAAAGATGATAATATTGCAAAATAATTTTCCTGGGCTTTCTGTTGTAGAGAAAATGACAGGGAAGTGGGATTCTCCCACAATCTGGCAAAGAAACAAACATTTAAAAGGAAGCAAGGAAAGAAGGCAGAAGTAGAAAGATGTGAAGAATTTAGGAAGTAGAAAGAAGCGCGCGTGGAAAGCGTGCGATCGCCAAACCGGTTGTTAAACTGGTAGGATCCCATCACTGCATTTACAGCTACATCATATCTGAAAAGCTCGTCGATTGCTCTCAAACGAAGATGGTTTTGGAGTTGCTCATTGGCTGCAATTCAGGGAGAGAGTCACAAGATGGCAGCAGCATTAAAGAAAATGCTAACAATTAACATTTCTGTGCCTTTAGAAACATTAATCTTGCATTAATCGTGCCCCAGAAACGGAATGCTCTTAACCACTGATTAATATTCAATATCATTGTACCGATACATTTAGCACATTTATTTATTGATTCAACATTGTCTGTCTGTCTGTCTGTCTGTCTGTCTGTCTATCTATCTATCTATCTATCTATCTATCTATCTATCTATCTATCTGATAGATAGATATCTGGCTATGTCTGTCTGTCTGTCTGTCTGTCTCTATCTATCTATCTATCTATCTATCTATCTATCTATCATCTGTCTGGCTATCTATCTATCTATCTATCTATCTATCTATCTATCTATCTATCTATCTATCTTTCTGGCTTTCTAGCTTATCCATCCATCCATCCATCTATTTATCTATCTAAAAGCCAAGTACCACTCACTAATCACAAAATCTCCAGAACCGTAAAGCCTACAAACCTGAAATTTGGCACGCATGTTCCTCTTGGCTTCTAGGTGCTCGCTAAGAAAGGATTTTTTGATCATTAATATTTCTTATACAGTAATTAACACGTTCTGATGCTAAGGAGTTCTACTCCCCCTCTCGACCTGAAAAGAACTCTGTTCCAACTGCCAGTTGCCTTATATTAATACACTCTGATGTTACCCCTTTGCTAAACTGGGTGTGGGCATGCGGGCTGGGAGTTTCGACATTCTACTCCCCCTCCCCACCTGAAAAGAACTCTGTTTCAACTGCCAGTTGCCTTATATCAGCACGCTCTGATGCTAAGAAGTTAGACATTCTACTCCCCCTCCCCACCTGAAAAGACTCTGTTCCAACTGCCAGTTGCCTTATATCAGCACACTCTGATGCTAAGGAGTTGCACATTCTACATTAATTTTCAAGCTTTAAGTGTCCATTTATCAACCCTGTTCACATATTTCCGTAGCATGTATATATATAGGCCTTCTGACACGCCTTCCAGATTTAAGCTACGCCAGTACATCTGTAACATTGGCAGCTTCGAAGCGTAAATTCCCCAATTAAAGCAGAGAAACAAACAGTTGTTACTAATAATACAATCCTGTATCTTTTTCTTCCTTCGGTTACATTTGCAAAGTAAGCCATATGTCCCTGGTAGTAAATTTAGCTCTTCAAGGTATAGAGGACTTTTATTTAATACTTTTTTTTAAAAAAATTCAAATATTTATCAGGTTTAAATCTGGCATATGGACCATGTTTTTCATTTTATTTAACGCTTTTTTAGAGGTCTCCCTTCCATCACGGAACCATTTCCAGGTGCCTGTAAATCAAAAGTAAAAGTAATATTAAAACCATTAAAAAAAACCTACAAAACTGAACATATTAGGAAAAATCAACACCTGGCGACATTCTCCTCCCAATTTTTTCTCCAGTCACTTTGCAAGGTTCAATCAAGGCAGAACATTTCCCAGAAGTATTCCAAGAAAACTGTAATAATAAGTAATATTAAACGTGGGTTTTTCTAGCTCCTGGTTCAACATCAAAGAGCCGAGGTGGCCCAGTGGTTAGAGTGCAGTACTGTAGCCACTTCAGCTGACTGTTATCTGCAGTTCGGCGGTTCAAATCTCACCGGCTCAAGGTTGACTCAGCCTTCCATCCTTCCGAGGTGGGTAAAATGAGGACCCGGATTGTTGTTGGGGGCAATATGCTGACTCTGTAAACCGCTTAGAGAGGGCTGAAAGCCCTATGAAGCGGTATATAAGTCTAACTGCTATTGCTCTTGCTATCAAAGCTTCCTAGATCCATACAAATGTTCCTAATTATTTGCCACCAGCTGTCAGATATTGCAAAATAACATGTTTTGGAGGCCTCGCCAAGTTGTTTTCTTCAAAAAGAATCTCCATATGTTCATTAGTTGTTTTCTGTTCAATTGATAGAAGAGAATCTCTGAATTGTGGGGGAGTTTGTTGGTTTTCTGGATGATGTTTCATGACCCAACTAGCGAACATCATCAGTGATCCTTCCTTCCATCCGTCCATCCGTCCGTCCGTGTCCTTATGTAATAAAATGTCTGGTATGAAAACAGCCAAGTTCAAAGAGAACCAAGGAACCCACAGCCCTCCTCCTCCTCTCTGCAAACCCTACTCCCTTCTATCCCTGATGATGTTACCTAGTTGGGTAGTGAAATGTCTTTAAGGAAACTACGCTGCGAGGACACCAAGGTCCCCACAGTTCTCCTCCCCCACTCCATAAACCCTCCTCCCTTCTGTCCCTGATGATGTGACCTAGTTGGATCACTAAATATCTGGAAGGAAACATGTTCAGAGAGCACCAAGGACCCCACAGTCCTGCTCCACTCCATAAATCCTACTCCTTTCTGTCCCCGATGACGTTGAGTAACGAAATGTCTGCGAGGAAACAACCAAGCTCAGAGAGCATCAAGATCTCCTCATTTCTATTCTATCCTTTGAACGTATAAACTGCAGTGTTGTGATTAGAAATTAAGAGGGCTGTTACTATCGTGTGTGGTTGGTGTTGTGGCCCGCAGGTGGCGCCAGAGGAGTTGGCAGCAGAGTCGGACAGTGAGGAGGTTGGGGGGGCTGAGGAAAGCTCAGACGAGGGCTCTGCGTCGGAGGCAGAGAAGGGAGTAAGACAGCAGTGAGGCAGAAGAACAGCTGGAGCCTGTTCCCGGTGTGTGCATGCGCAGAGTGGCCAGGCAAAGGGAGCAGCTGTAGAACTGCAGTAGTGGGTTCACCGACAAATGCGCGCCTGACAAAACCGCGACGTCAAAAGCCGGCCACAAAACCGCGCCGACAGATGCGCACCATCAACAAACAACATAGTGGGACACGAAAACAACGTTATAACCCTAACCCTAATCGCGCTTTTGTGGGCGCGGTTTTGTCGCCGCGGTTTTGTCGGGCGCGCATTTACGGCAGTAGTGAAAGGTTGAAGGACTTAGAAGTGGGACTTGGCTAAGCAGAAGCAGACTGGGAAGAAAAAACGTCAAGGAATCCAGATAACATAAATCAGTCTTGGGGGGTGGGGTGGGGGGAGAATGAAGCGACTTCTTGCAAGAATGAGCGTTATCAGGAGAGAGCTTTGAAGAAATCTTAATGCTTAATTAAAGCTTTAGGTCATTGCCCTAAATACTGCGCCAACGTGTCCATAAAATCACCAGACTCAAATCGCTTGACTCAACGGAGAAATTATGCACATATATTTTACGATCAGATGCAGAAGCAGGAAATTATGAGAAAGCCCTAGGTAATAAAAAGATAATCACACTAGACTAGACATATCCAACTCCTCCGATTCTTTTTCATACGTTTCAGCCTCCAGATCCCCTAATTCTCTTTGTTGCTCTTCTCTGCGCCCTTTCCAAAGTCTCAACATCTTTTTTTAATATCGTGGCAACCAAAACTGGATGCAGGATTCCAAGCGTGGCATTATAAAGTGGTACTAACACTTCACGTGATCTTGAGCCAATCTTTCTATTAATACAGCCTAGGATTGTGTTAGCTTTTTTGGCGGCAGCTGCACACTGCTGGCTCATATTTAAGTGATTGTCCACTAGGACAATCACTTAATTACGTATGTACGTATGTATGTATCTATGTATGTAAAGATTCCCCTCGCACGTATAGTCTCTCCCAATTCTAGGGGGCGGTGCTCATCTCCGTTTCAAAGCCAAAGAGCCAGCGCTATCCGAAGACGTCTCCGTGGTCATGTGGCCGGCATGACTCAACACCAAAAGTGCACGGAACGTTCCCTTCTCACCAAAGGGGTTTCCTATTTTTCCACTTGCATTTCTTATGTGCTTCCGAACTGCTAGCAGAAGCTGGGACAAATAACGGGAGCTCACTCCGTTATACGGCACTAGGGATTCGAACCGCTGAACTGCCAACCTTTCTGATCGACAAGCTCAGCATCTTAGCCACTGAGTCACCGCATCCCTATATAAGTTATGTTATTAAACTGGTTCACCGACAAAACCGCGCCCGACTAAACCGCGTCGCTGACGTCATCAACAGGGCGACAACAGCACGGAGACAGAAGCACGCTGTAAACCCTAAACCTAAAATTAACCCCTAAACCTAACCCCCCTAAACCTAACCCTAAACCTAACCCTAAACTTAACCCTTAACCTAACCCTAAACCTAATCCTAACCCTTAACCTAAACCTAATCCTAACCCTAACCCTAAACCTAACCCTTACCTTAAGTTGAATCGGCTTGCTTTCAAAGCGCTATTTAAAGCGCCCTTCTTTCTCCGCGCTGGCTGTTGTCGCCCTGTTGATGACGTCAGCGACGCGGTTTAGTCGGACGCGGTTTAGTCGGGCGCGGTTTTGACGGGTCACGATTAAACTAACATACCTATAGTTAAAATAAACAATATTCATATTTTACTTACACATCATAATCTTTCTTCATCTAATTTCTACCTCTTACCTCTAACCATTGATAAAACCGATTCCACGTTAAATAGGTACTCTGTATCTCCTTTATCTTTTATTTTCAATGTCAATCTACCCATCTCTCTGCAGTCCAATGTTCTCCGAATTATATTTTCATCTGGTGGGATGATTATCTCATCCTTAGCATGCATCAAATACCTAGAAGTTGTGGCGAATGAAAGAATCAGTGATCTACAATTTAGATTAAAATAAAAATAAGACGAAATTTTTGACCTGCAGATCATGAGATTAAAAGAAACATTTAGTTAAAATATCTAATCTTCCATGTCAGGAATGAATGAGCCGACGTATAAATTTTGCAAGCTTACAAAAGTTACTATGAATTCAACAGTTTTGAAAATAACCGAGAAGTTTTATGCTGCCATCTTCAACAGGTAGTCTTCGGACCTAAAACCACAATTTAGCCCAGAATTCCTGTTGCTAAGCGAGACAGCTTTTAAATGAGTTTTACCCCGTTTTACAACCCTTCTGTGGTTGTTAAGTGAATCGCTGCAGTTGTTCAGTTAGTAACACTGCTCCTTGACTTTGCTACTCACAGAAGCTGGTCACAGAACCCTCACTACATTGCAACCGTCATAAATATGAACCGGGTGCCCAGCATCTGAATTTTGACCATGTGACCACGGGGATCGCTGCAACGGTCGTAAGTGTGAAAAAGGGTTGTAAGCCGCTTTTTTCAGGGCCGTTGTCACTAAATGGATGATTATAAGACGAGGAACTCTGTCCAAGGAAATGAAAACGTTAACCTGATTGGGTGGAAAGCTGTAAGATTTGAAACGTGATTCCTGGGATCTGATCTCTTCGCAGTGCTTCGCCGTCCGTTCCTTGGGATGGGTCGAGATGGGGGAGGAAGATTTAGCGCCTGGGAAAAGCAGCGTTGCGGTGAACAACTGTATCCGGCAACTCTCGTACTGCAAGAACGACATAAGAGATACCGTGGGCATCTGGGGAGAGGTAAGAAAAATGCCTCCATTTTTACCTGTAAGCCTTCCGGCCACATGGTTTTCCAGCTTCTTTGAAGGCCAGGCCAACCTACTACTATCTACAATCTACTATCTTGATACTAGTATTTGTATTTTGGATAACCCGGCGTAGCCCGGGTATGTATTTATCCTAATCCTGTATTCGAGGGAGCCCCCTTGCCGACTATTGCAAAGCCGTTGCTATGGCAACTCCACTGTGCTGTACAGCAGAAGCCACTTTAAGGCACAACAGGCTGTATCTTAACAGAACTTGAATCCAAAATGCATACTTATCACTCTCAAAAGTACTGAGACTTGACACTATAGATATAATTCAGTCCCTTTCATTTCAGCGGCCCAGGCATTCCAGAGTTATGCTGGGACACACACGGACACGGACACGCACACCTAGGGGTGTCTTACCCCCACAGTATTTGTTTCCAAGAGAATAAGTCATCTGTGTACCAAGTTTGATTGAAATTGTTCAAGGTGTTCCAGAGTTATGCTGGAACACACGCACGAACACACAAACACACACACACAGAGCCATTTATATATATGTAGATAGAAGATGGAGAGATGAAAGGCTCCTTTAGAGTGGTAGCCCTGATAGGAACTTCTTCTCTAGGTTTTGTCATCAGTGATGGTGATGGGAAGTTCATCCGAGGCCTTCACGGTTCTAGGAAAGCCCCATGGAATGTTTTCTGCGTGGGAACTTCCAAATGGATCGCTCTACCTCCAACTCCCAGAATTCCTCAGCTACTCTACTTATTGCTGGGAATTTTTGGAATTCTTAAACTCCACATAAAGTTGTGGTCTTCTTTTTATTTACACCAGGGTCTAAACTTAAGACCGTAGCAATTTGTGGACTTCAATTGCCAGAATTCCCCATCCGTCTAGGTAGCATCGTCCGTATTAGTTGCTGCATACCCGCAGCAAACACTACTCCTTTCTAAGCACTGATAATGTTCCCTAGTTGGGTCAGGAAACGTCTGCAAGAAAACCACCAAGCTTGGAGAGCAACCAGGACCCCACAGTTATATTTTTTCTTATGCCCACCTTCTTTTTCTGAAATAAGAGTTGCAAGGTGAAAAAGATTTGCTCATTTTTAATATCTCTCTTTAAATGTCTCTGCCTCTCTCTGTGTCTCTTTCTCTCTTTCTGTCTCTCTGTCTCCTCCCTGTCTCTGTCTCTCTCTTTCTCTCTGTGTTTGTCTCTATCTGTCTCTCTCTCTCTCCTCTCTCTGTCTGTCTGTCTCTGTCTGTCGTTCTCTCTCTCTGTCTCTCTGTCTCTGTGTCTCTGTGTCTCTGTCTCTGTCTCTCTCTGTCTCACTTTCTCTCTCCCTATCTCTCTCCCTCTGTCTCTCTGTCTCTCTCTTTCTCTTTGTGTGTTTGTCTCTCTCTGTCTGTCTGTCCCTGTCTGTCTTTCTCTCTCTCTGTCTCTCCCTTCTCTCTGTCTCTCTGTCTCTGTCTTTCTCTCTGTGTGTTTGTCTCTCTCTGTCTCTCTCTCTCCTCTCTCTGTCTGTCTCTCTCTCTCTCTGTCTCTCTGTCTGTTTGTCTTTCTCTCTCTCTGTCTCTCTCGCCTCTCTGTCCCTGTCTCTGTCTCTCTCTTTCTCTCTGTGTTTGTCTCTATCTGTCTTTCTCTCCTCTCTCACTCCTCTCTCTGTCTGTCTGTCTGTCCCTGTCTGTCGTTCTCTCTCCCTATCTCTCCCTCTATCTCTCTCTTTCTCTCTCTGTGTTTGTCTCTCTCTCCTCCCTCTGTCTCTCTGTCTGTCTGTCTTTCTCTCTCTCTGTCTCTCTCGCCTCTCTGTCCCTGTCTCTGTCTCTCTCTTTCTCTCTGTGTTTATCTCTCTCTGTCTCTCTCTCCTCTCTCTGTCTCTCTGTCTGTCTCTCTCTGTCTCACTTTCTCTCTCCCTATGTCTCCTCTCTGTGCCTCTCTCTCTGTCTCTCTCCTGTCTCTGTCTCTTTCTGTCTGTCTGTCTCTCTGTTTCTCTGTCTCTCTCTCGCTCCCTCTTTTTAATTTAGGGAAAAGACATGTATCTTATCCTGGAGAACGATATGCTAAATTTGGTTGACCCCATGGATCGTAGCGTTCTTCATTCTCAGCCCATCGTTAGCATCCGAGTTTGGGGAGTCGGTCGAGATAATGGCCGGTAAGTTTGCAATATGTTTGGTCTTTCTTCATGAGAGGGACATTTGTTAAAGCCTGTATTTCCGATAGATGTAGCCGCCGATAACCTACTGAATGTATCTTTGTGTTCTCGTTGTTGTTGACTAAATTGCATTTTAAGTACGTCAGGATGTTATAGTTTGTCATGACATGGAGATACCTCGCAAATGTCTGCTGTTTCCTTTCCTGGCACAACCATGGTGAAGAGATTTATTTCATTTTAATAACAATAGCCCTTAGAGTTATATACCGCTTCACAGTGCTTTCCAGCCCTCTCTAAGCGGTTTACAGAGTCAGCCTTTTGCCCCCAATAATCTGCGTCCTTGTTTTACTGACCTGGGAAGGATGGAAGGCTGAATCAACCTTGAGCCGGTCAGGATTGAACTGATCACAGTTGGCAGAGTAAGCCTACAATTCTGCATTCCAAGCATTGGGAAGGAAAGAAGGACTAGCAATAACACGTACTTATATACCACTTTACAGTGCTTTACGGCCCTCTCTAAGCGGTTTACAAAGTCAGCCTCTGTTGAGTGAATTTATACACTCAGATCAAAATGGCTTTTTACCCAAGAGACAAATTAGAGATAATATGCGAATTATATTGAATGCATTAGAATATTAAGAACTACACCCTGGGAAACAAATGGCATTGTTGTTTTTGGATGCACAGAAAGCTTTTGATAATGTTAATTGGCAATTCACGATAATGCAACTGCCAATGATGGGCTTTGGGGAGGGATTTATAAATATTTACAAAGAAAAACAGGCTAAAGTGATGGAAAATGGAAATATGACAGAAAAAGTGCTGATTAGAAAAGGGACCAGGAAATGGTGCCCACTATCGCCACCATTATTCATATTGACACTAGAAGTTTTGAAGAGAAAGATAAGACAAGATAAAGATATAAAAGGAATGAACGTTAAAAAGGAAGAATATAAATTGCAAGCATCTGGTTCCTCATCCTTCCACCTCGGAAGGATGGAAGGCTGAGTCAACCTTGAGCCTTGTGAGATTTGAACTCCCAAATTGCCGTCAGCCGGCAGTCAGCAGAAGTAGCCTGCAGTACTGCACTCTAACCACTGCGACACCGCGGCTCTTTTAACAATCTAATTCTAATAGTACGGACTACTTGCTTGCTGGACTGAGTCGGTAGGATGTGATTTGACAAGATGCCAAAGATGTTGGCATTTGGAATGTTGTCAAGTGGCATTTGGAACAGAGTTCTTTTCAGGCGGGGAGGGGGAGTAGAACATCTAACTCCTTAGCCAAAGTGGCATTTGGATCTCCTTAACCCAAGTGGCATTTGGAACAGTTCTTTTCAGGTGGGGAGGGGGAGTAGAACATCTAATTCCTTAGCCAAAGTGGCATTTGGATCTCCTTAACCCAAGTGGCATTTGGAACAGAGTTCTTTTCAGGTGGGGAGGGGCAGTAGAACATCTAACTCCTTAGCATCGAACGTGTTAATAATACTATAAGAAATACTAATGATCTGATGGTCATTTCAAAAAATCCTTTGTAAGCGAGCACCTATAAGCCAAAAGGAACATATACGTCAAATTTTTAAGTTTGTAGGCTTTACGGTTCTGGGGATTTTGTGATGATGCATGAATGGTATTTCGTTTTTATATATATTTATTCCAAATCTAGGATTACCTGTAACGTAAAGCTAAGCACTAGGGTGAAGATTTTAGTCTTCCAGTAAATTAATATATCGACAAGGTGAAGTTTGCTGGCAGTTATTCTCTGCATTACTGATTTCCACTCTCCATCCCATGTTCCCCTGTTCCATCTTATGATTCTGTCCAGATTGGTTGAATCCCGTAAGTGCCAGAGACAGTCCCCCGAGATCAAAGGAAGCTTTGTTGTCACAACAGTGTCATTCACAGTGTTGTGTTGTTGACCGCACTGAATTTTTAACATTCCCCATTGTTCTCCTTGTCTGGCATTTTCAAGATTTGTTTTTTTCTAAGTTACAACTTGGCTACTTGTGCTAACCGTCCAGCAGCTGCTGACTCACATTTTTTTTTTAGCTGCCGTTGAATCCTGCGCTCTGTGTCGTAATCCACGTAGAGCAGAACAGATTAACAGAGTTGGAAGGGACCTTGTAGGTCATCTAGTCCAACCCCCAGCCAAGCAGGAGACCCTGCTTATACCATTTCTGACAGAGGGCAGTCCAGTCTCTTCTTGAAAGCTTCCAGAGATGAAGCTCCCACAACTTCTGAATAACAGAATAATAACAGAGTTGGAAGGGACCTTGTAGGTCATCTAGTCCAACCCCCTGCCCAAGCAGGAGACCCTACCCCATTTCTGACAGAGGGCAGTCTAGTCTCTTCATGAAGCTTGCATAACTTCTGAAGGCAACTTCTGTTCCATGGGTGTTCTCACCATCACAAAATTCCTCCTTATTTCCAGGTTGAATCTCTCCTTGATCAGTTTCCATCCATTATTCCTTGTTTGGCCTTCAGGTGCTTTGGAAAATAGCTTGGCCCGCTTCCTCCTCTCTGTGGCAGCCCCTCAAATATTGGAAGATGCTCTCCTGTCTCCCCTGGTCCTTCTCTTCCCTAGACTAGCCATGCCCAGTTCCTGCAACCGTTCATCGTATGTTTTAGCCTCCAGTCCCCTCATCATCCTGGTTGCTCTTACGTATATATCTGATTTATTTGAGATTGTTTTGTGTGTGGGTGTGTTAGTGAGAAAATATTTAGCCAAGATGCTCTCCTGTCTCCCCTGGTCCTTCTCTTCCCTAGACCAGCCATGCCCAGTTCCTGCAACCGTTCATCGTATGTTTTAGCCTCCAGTCCCCTCATCATCCTGGTTGCTCTTACGTATATATCTGATTTATTTGAGATTGTTTCGTGTGTGTGTGTGTGTCAGTGAGAAAATATTTAGCTACATACACAGCCAATCTTAAGGATCTGGTTTTTTTTTGCTCATAATCCTTTTGACCACCGCCACCCCCAAACCCAAACATACAACATTGTGAAGACCTTGAAGCATTTTTCATTCATGAAACATAAAAAAAATACTTTCAGGACAAAAAGCCGACCGATCAACTTGAAGCAGTTTTTCGCTATCTGCAAGTCTTAATTCCCCCCCCCCCCCCAATATTGACACAATCCCTGGCCTGATTCTGCATCCAGGATTAAAGATGCCTTTGTGTAGCCTTCGTTCCCAAGGGGACAGACGCCAACATCAAAACAGCCACGATGCTGCTCTGCATTCTAAGTAACTTTACACGCGGCGGGAATTTGACCTCGGGGCTCCCAAAAGACGGGAGAAGGAATAGCAGAAGCATTTCTGACTCCCCAAATGCTCCGTTCCAGATCTCCATATCTGGAATTTGGTTGGGGGTGGGGGGGGGGGGAGAGATTATAGCAATAGCAGTTAGACTTATATACCGCTTCATAGGGCTTTCAGCCCTCTCTAAGCGGTTTACAGAGTCAGCATATCGCCCCCAACAACAATCCGGGTCCTCATTTTACCCACCTCGGAAGGATGGAAGGCTGAGTCAACCCTGAGCCGGTGAGATTTGAACAGCCGAACTGCAGAAAACTGCAGTCAGCTGAAGTAGCCTGCAGTGCTGCATTTAATCACTGTGCCACCTCGGCTCGGATTTTAACAGCACGCCTAAACAGACGCAATGAGAAGTCACCTATGTCCAAAGATTTCAGGCAATTCAGAATGTCTCCACAAACACTCTGTGTGTGTGTGTGTGTGTGTGTGTGTGTGTGTGTGTGTGTGTGTGTGGTTTTTAATCACACATTATAGGTCCAGTGATAGCTAACCTTTTTGTCGTTGCGTGGCGAAAGTCCGCGCGCCCACACCCGTAATGCAATATGCGCACAACTCCCCCGCATATGCACACGGGACCCCCCCCTCGCACAAGAACGCACGCCCCCCCGTGTGCACCCCACAAATCCACACGTAACCTCCCTGCGCTCTTCCGCGCATGCGTCTCGCCCCCCCCCCCCCGCCGCTCACCCATTTTTGGGTTCCAGGACCAGGCCTCCTGCACCAAAACGGGGCACAGGGGCATTGCGCGAGGCCCAAAATGCAATGTGAGCGCCCCGTGCGCATGCACCCTGTCTCCCGCCATGGGTGCGTGCAGCTCCCGCATGTGCCCAACCCCCCTCCCCCGCACATGTATGGCAGAGACCCAAAGACAGATGCAAGCAGGAGGTGTGCGTGCATGCACGGTGGAGCTGGGCTGGGGCGACAGCTGGTGCGCCCGCAGAGAGGGAACAGGTGATAGGTAGACCTCGACTTTCAATAGTTTGCTTAATGGCCGTTCAGCAGCACTGAAAAAAGTGACAGGACCATTTTCCTTACGACTTAACGACCATTGCAGCGTCCCGGGGGTCTACGTGACTTAACACCTGGACGTTCGGCAACCGACTCACATTTATGACGGTCGCAGCATCCCGGGGTTACGTCATCCCCTTTTGCGACCTTCTGACCCGCAAAGTCCAAACACTTAACAGCCACGTGACTAATTTAACAGCTGTAGAGATTCACTTAACAACCGTGGCAAGGAAAGTCGTAAAATGGGTCAAGAGTCGAGTAAGTAAGGAACGTCTCCTCGCTTAGCAACATAAATTTTGGGCCCCGTTGTGATCGTAAGTGGAGGACTACCTTGCAAGCAGGTTAACAGTGAACACTTGTAGATCTGTTTTGCATGTAATCTGTATCTGCATAGCTGTTCTATATTTCCCTCTTTCTTCCCAATAAAACCCTGCGTCAATTTAGCAGTTGATAAAAGAGAGCTCTGGATCCCGAAAGCTTGAGCCTTCTTCTAATAAAATGGGTTAATCCAAAATAAAGGTGTTTTACCTTCTGATCTTGGATAATAAAGGACTATTCCCAAGCTTGACAATTTTACAATAGGCAGACTACATCTCCCAGAATTCCCCAGCCAGTGTTTATTTATTTCTAGCTGATAACCCGGAGTTGCCCACGTATTTACTTAAGCTAAACCTGTATTAGACAGGAAAAGAAATGAATTATATCTATAGTGTCAAGTCAAAATAATGCTGGAACACACAAACACACACAAACACACACACACGAATCCAAAATGCACACTATCACTGTCAAAAGTATTGCGATTTGACACAATAGATAGAATTCATTCCTTTTCATTTCAGCAGCCCAGGCGTTCCAGAGTTATGCTGGAGCACACACACACCGAGGGATGTTAGGAGTGCCTTACCCCCACAGTATTTGTTTCCAGAGAGTAAGTCATCTGTGTACCAAGTTTAGTTGAAATTGCTCAAGGCATTCCAGAGTGCTGGAACATACACACACACACACACACACACACACACACAAACACACACACATTTAGATAGATGATGTATAAACAGATAATAAGATTGATATATAGATATATAGATGGATGGGTGGGTGAGTATGTAGGTAGATAGAGATGATAGATGTTAAGATAGATAAGATAGATAGATGATAGATAGATAGATAGATAGATGATAGATAGATAGATAGATAGATAGATAGATAGATAGATAGATAGATAATAAGATAGATATAGATAGATATATAGATGGGTGGGTGGGTGGGTGGGTATGTAGATAGATAGAGACAATGGTAAGATAGATAGATTAGATAGATAGATAGATAGATAGATAGATAGATAGATAGATAAGTTCATTTTTTTTCTCTTCCCAAATACCTCCACAGTGAGATGAGCAGCAAATAAATTTAACAATTAAAGAAAAAAAATACATACATAAAAGATCTTTTTTTTTAAGTAGCCTCAAACAAGATCTTAAAATCTTTCCTGGACAAAAGAAACGGTGGCACAACGGACGCATGACAAACCACGTGTATTTCTTTTGTAGAGTTGGTTTTGTTTTTTTTAGCTTTGATCCCGGGCGCTTAATAGTTAATTTGAGCTGGTGAGATCCAATGGGGGAGAGAGGAAGCTTTTAATAATTTAATAATGAGAGATGCACAGGGCAGGGCGAAGCGGGAGGAGTGGCCGAGATCTTTAACCAAACAGAGAAAACAGTGAGATTTGAATCGTTATTTTTAATTTTAATTTTTAAGGGTTTTTTTTTTAAATGCCGGGAGGAAGCCGGGCGAGTTGCTCAGAAAAACCCAGAGGCGTTTTTCTGAATTGCATCCCACCCCACCCCACCCCTACCCCCATCACTGAGCAAAGCGGGGAATTGGAACATCTGGTGGAAGAGTTGATCGGTCCAACTTGATGCAGAATGAATGACCTGTCAAACATGTTCCCTGGGGATGCTTAATACAAGAGAGAGAGAGAGAGAGCAGGGGAGGCTTCCAAAGAGGGGTGGGGACTTGGTTGAGGAAGGAAAAAGAGGGGGGGAGAAATACGCTTTGTGCTATCTGATCTCTATGCAAAGGTCTGAAGTGGGGGGGGGGAGAGTGGAGGGGGCCAGGGAGACCCTCCCCCAACGAGCTGTGTCTGCTTTGACCTGGCGGCTGAGAAGACCCTCCTTATTTCTTGCCCTTAAATACGTGAGGTCAGAAACTTAAGGCGAGCGGCGGTGGATGGATTGACGGAGATTTCGGTGCTGAATAAGCAAAGAACCGCCTCTTTGTCTTGCTTTCCTTCCCCGAGTCCTGAGCGAGATCTAGGGCTTTGTCGATCGAAGGATCCGGTGGATTATTATTTTATTTTTTTTGAAGCCATGGCACCTAACATCTGCTGGACAGGAAAAGCTGGTTGAAGAGAGAGTCGCGGGTGTGAGTAGAATTCCTCCATGAGTTGACTTCTCCCCTTGGCAAAAGCCGCCAGGAAACGGATGGTCTTGGATCGCTCAAGATCTCTCTGCCAGCTTTTTAAAAATAATAATAATTGTATTTATAGTTTTTTCTTTAACATACACGAGTGCTTGGTGAACAGTGTATTTGTCTAGGTCAATTAGTATTCTTCAAACAGAATACTAAAAGCAATGTTAATAATGTCTAGGTGTATATAACACCTAGACATATTGTTTTCTAGGTATTATAATTATTATTAGATAATAATCTTTCAACTTCTAACGTTTACACCCGGCAGCTTTTTACGGCGGATTATTTGGTCAGAGACCCGCTGGGTCCAGGCCAGGGGTGGGGCGGGGGGCTGTGACAGGGGTTCGGCCACCGACCCCCTTAAATGGGCACCTTCGTCCCCCGTCCCGCGCTCGATAATTTGCTCTTAGACTTCCAGGGGGGGGGAGATTGGATTGGGGAGGAAAATGTCAAAAAGGGCCAATGTGAACAGGATATTGAAATGTGGAGGTACCTGGGTTTGGGGGGACGGGGGGGGGCAGACAGGGTGAGAGTCAGTGCCAAGGCGTTTCTCGTGGGATTGTACGAGATGCTAAGTTCTCGTTTTTGGGGTTTCTGGAGCATTTGACGTTTTGTTGGAGAAGTGTGGAAACGGCTTTTTGTAGCTTTTGCAATGCACACTCTCGCATTGCTCTGATGAATTGTTAATAACAGGGTCTTGCAAGTTGAGAGACCCACAAACACACCCCAGGATGAAGAAAGCCTCTTTCCTTTGAACTAAAAAAAAAACACCCTGAAATATGTACTGTGCATGAGAGAAATGCTGCCAGATTATTAAAATCGGTGATCAATCTCTGCTTTCTTTATCCTTCCTTTATCTGCTGAAAAATAGAAAACAGAGAAGTGTCTTTTTGGTGTGTTAAATTATATATATATATCTAAGAAACCGTATTAAGATCTTGAAGAGTGTGGAAAGAAGAACTGGTCCTATCAATCTTTTTTTTCCCTCGCCCCTCGGCGCAAGTGTGGAGTAATTTCCGCTTTAACTATTGTCCACCTTATGCGTTGGTTTTCCCAAGTGTAAAAGATAAAGACAACTGACTTTTGGCTGTTAATGTAATCCAATCTGTGGAAAATTGCACAAAGGCATGACTTTAATTGTGTCTTTAGAGTGGTTACTTCACCATTAACACATTTCAGCGGCGATGAGAAAACAGGGCTTTTTAAATTATTAATTTCTGAAATGTGTTTTGAGAGGCACACATGTTGTAAATAATTAATTCTGGCAAAGGAAAGCCTTTCTTTCTTTCTTTTTTCTTTCTTTCTTTCTTTCTTTCTTTCTTTCTTTCTTTCTTTCTTTCTTTCTTTTCTTTCCTTTCTTCTTTTCTTGTATCTTTCTTTCTTTCTTTCTTTTTCCTTCCGTCCTTTCCATTCATACTCCTCCTTCCCTCTTCCTTCCTTCCTTCTTTCTTTTTTCTTCCCTTCCTTCCTTCCCTT